>NC_068913.1:42686742-42989772 GCF_023091745.1 Budorcas taxicolor | reverse complement strand
GCAATGGTGTGTTGTTTTAAGAAGTATTTGCGAAGTTAATTCAGTACAGCTTTGGTGATTAAAGGGAAATATATTAGAAGACATTGATTTAGGGAATGAGAGTTTAAGAATGTCAACTATTTACCACTGGGCGTGCGAGTGAAATTTTCCACTCCTTAATTATGTTTGTGTCAATAAGAAAGAATTTCTTTCAATGTTGTACGTTTTTAAAAGTACATTATCCCTCATGCTGGAAAAGATTAAAGGCACGAGGAGAAGGGGATGGCAGAGGATGAGATGGTTGGATGGCATCACCAATTCAATGGGTGTGAACTTGGGCAAACTCTGGGAGATGGTGAAGGTCAGGAAAGGCTGGCATGCTGCAGACCATGTGATCACAAAGCATCAGACACGACTGAGCAACTGAACAGCAGCGGTGGCTCTGTAATATAAACTCCTTGGATTCTTATTAACTTAAAATTTAAAGTACGTGTTAATCTCTAATGTTATTGTTTGCTAAGGCTGCCTGTGTTTGTTTCTAAAGTGGGAGCCCCACAATCGAAACCATTGGATCATAGACTGATAGGAAGTTGTGTTGAAAGAGATTTTCTGTGTCCCTTAGTCCATCCTTCTCTTCTAAAAGCTGAAATGATCCCTGCACCATTCCTTCTGGATCATGGAATCATATAGCACGATTGATAATCACTGGAAAGATGCTCAGTTTTATTTATTAGCAGATGCTTATATATTGCTTAGCATTTTCCAGACAGTGTTCCAAGGGACCCATAAATATCAGCTTATTTCATTAATTGTTATCGAGTGTCTGCTAATATGCCAGGTACTTTGCTTGGTTTTTTGAGTTATTTTATTAAATTTTACAGCAGCTGACTGAAAATTTGTATTATTATACACATTTTATAGATGAGACAGATACTCTTCTCATGCATCTCAAACTGAGACGACACACCTGAATACCAAGGTTAATACCAAAGACAGGAAAAGAACTCTGCTACCTCTTCTGGAATTGGTTTTTTTGATACCCAAGCAGAATCAGCAGAAATCTCTTCAGTTTCATGTTTTCCAGGAGGATTTGCTCATGGAGCTCCCATGTCAATAGCAACAGCAAATCTCTGCTCTTGAAAAGAAACCCTTCTTGGGTTGAAGGGATGCTTTGAACAGTTCCTTGAGGTTAGGGGAGAGATGTTTAAGGTGCCTGGGAGAAATAATAAATGGTCCTCGTTCAGCCACAGACATTAGCTGTGGCTGTGCATGATGGTGGGTTTTGAGAAAGCATGTGAGAGTAGAATGGAAGAGGGTTGGGGTGACTTCCAGGGAGGAGAAACAGGGGAAGGAAGAATGGGTGTGTGGGGGCAATATTGTTAGGTTCTGGAATGCATTGTGTGATACAAATTTTATCCCTTGTCTCCCCACAGATTCTTTATTGAACCCTTTAAAAATAACATGTGGACCTGGGTTTGTTTTTTAGTCCAAGTACTAACTGCAGTTTCGTGGGGAAACTCAGAGCTGACTTGCTGAGATGACCCGAGGGAGGCTGACACCCCTAAGTTCCAGGCTTGTCTGTGGTCCCTGTATATATTTCCCTCTGGCAGTATACGTGTCACTTCTCTTTTATGTAGCATCTGAAAGGGTTTTAGATGATTAAAGGAGAGAATGGCCCCTTCCCCCAAACCTCCCACTCTTTTGTATAAGTTAAATAATTTAAGCTCTGTAATCCTTCTGTAAGCATTATTCTCAGACACCTTAGCATCAGTAGCCCTGCTGTAGGTAGGCCCACACCTGTTTGCAAACTCCACATACATCTATACAATGGCAAGGACTTAGACACTGCTTGATCTCTGCACGTCCTCTAGTAGTATGTTCTGTTTAGAGTAGATTCTCCGTCACTGTTTGGTGTTTAGCAAACTTCTCTTTACTCTTGGCATGTTAATTATATCCCACTGAAATTCATTACATAACTAGTTAACTCAAACCAGTAACATACATTTGAAAAATTGAAATTTTGAGTCTACGTTCTGTTTCCTACATCCATTTTAACATATGGGAAAACAATTTGTCCTTGCCCTTTATTACTGAATTTTGAGATACTAAGAGATGCTGGTATTCCTTCTATTTTTTTCCTCCTATCTCATGATTAAAGAATAAGTTTTATAACTAATTATTCACAGATAGTAATTCATTAAACCCATTATTTAAATAGATACCAGATACACACCCACCTAAACTAGAGCTTAGCATTGTTTTCTTGTATTGAGCACAAGGATATTATGGGATATCTGTTAAAGCCTTTCTGAAACTAAGCTACTTTTGGGCTCATGTGTAGTCATGCCTTTTTCTCGTCTAATAATCTCATCAAAATAGTACTGACCTTTTTTAGTGAACCTGTAGCTACTTCCTCATGCCAGGGATTTCTGTTCTAAATGCTTACAATTTACTTTTTGTAAGTTGTCTTCAAAGTTGTCAGCAGTTTATTCCAGGCTTACCTAATTTCTTATTTCTTTTCTTCTCTAGCCTTCATGATGTCTCAACTTTCATTTGATGACTTTACAAAGATACCCGCAATTGGAGAAGCAAGAATGATGGCTTACTAACAGTGGGTTGACATTTTAGAGCATGAGAAACCACCCACTTCCTCCCTTGGCCTTTTATGAGGAATGGAGAGAGATCAAAGAGAAGGATTTATAACAGATCAGAAAATAAAGTCTAATGAGAAAAAGCTAAAGATGGCATATTTGTGTCCCCCCCACCCCAAAAAAGAAAGCTAAAGACTTTACATGTAGTGTGATGGCCAGCTGCTTTGCACATTCCACGAAGACCATACAAAAGGAAATGGACTTAAGCAGGATTATTCAAGGTTTTATATTGAGTATAAATAGAGGTTTGACTCTAAATATTGTTCATCTCTGGGGTGACTTTTTAAAGGAAGTAGGATATTTTCCCTCCCTTCTAATGTCTAAAAATAACAGATTTTCATCTCTCAGTAATGGTGTAGCCTTGTAGTGCTCCCCAAGGCTAACAGAGATACTAGGTGACCTTTACAAATCCTTTCTGGCCCAGTGATTCTGTCTTTTCACAAATCTCACCTCACATCTACAGATCTGATGCCTTAGAGTCACTCCAGTTCTTTCTCTTTCTGTCATTTAAAATGCTGTGAACATTCCTTCATGAAGCTGCTAATGGAAAAGTGACTAGGCAGTTTAGTGTGCTGTTCTGTATAAAAATAAAACTCAATATGTTTATGTAAAATATAAATGCTTCCTATAATGTTTTGGTAATTTAAATGGCAAGTGATATGATTAATTGTTTTTAATGATGGTCTTTGCTTTTCAGTTCACCCTAAGAGTTTTGGCTGAAGATTTTTTCTGTCTATTGTGAAACTGAATATGCTAGCATTTATTTTTACTTGATATTTCAGATATTTCATTACTAGGTAGTTCTTTTAGCTAAACTATTTTATAACTGGGGGTGTTTTTCACTGTAGTACTTCTTAGAAACTAGATTACTCTTAAGCTGGTCATGTTATCTATCTCAGAAGAACAAATGCTGTTTGGGAACATCAGTTCTTAATTTTCTCTGTTTTGGAAATAAAGTTAATTACAGATATAATCAAAATAACAAAGTTCAATCTGTAAGTTATTTCCATAACAGTTATTGCATCTTTTATACAGGAGATGCCATCCTGTTTGACCTTCATTACTTTTTCCTTCATTGAGAATTAGAGGCAGAGAAGGTTGTTGTTCAGTCGCTCAGTCATGTCGGAGCCTTTGCGACCCCATGAACTGCAGCATGCCAGGCTTCCCTGTCCTTCACCATCTCCTGGAGCTTGCTCAGGCTCAGTGTCCATTGAGTGGGTGATGCCGTCCAACCATCTCATCCTCTGTCGTCCCCTTCTCCTCCCACCTTCAGTCTTTCCCAGCCTCAGGGTTTTTTCCAATGAGTCAGTTCTTCACATCAGTTGGCCCAAGTATGGGAGCGTCAACTTCAGCATCAGTCCTTCCAGTGAATATTCAGGGTTGATTTCCTTTAGGATGAACTGGTTTGATCTTGCTGTCCAAGGGACCCTCAAGAGTCTTTTCCAACCAGTTTGAAAGCATCAATTCTTTAGTGCTCAACCTTCTTTATGGTCCAACTCTCACCTCCACATGACTACTGGAAAAACCATAGCTTTGACCATATAGACCTTTGTCAGCAGAGTGATGTCTCTGCTTTTTAATATGCTGTCTTGGTTTATCATAGCAGAGAAGGTAGATTAACATAGAATCTTTGACTTTTGGATCTCTACTTGCAAGGGGTGTGACCTTGGGCAATTAGTGTAATCCAGGTTAAGCTTCAGTTTTAGTATTTATTATATAATATAGTAATGACTTATAGTAATGGTCATGCTTATTAAGACAGAAAAAATTAATGCAAAATGCTTAGTATAGTGCTTATCACATAGTAACAATTATAAAGGTAGCTATTTTCATACATTAACAGAAACAAATGCAGTTTGCTTACTGCTGTTCACTAGGCATTATGCTGGGTACTGAACAGATAAGAATGAAAATATTTTTTTAAAGGGTGCTATTTAGATCATTTTCCTGTGTGCAAAATAACATCAATACATTGCTGTTGTAAATAATCATTAAGTTAGTAGTAATACATTTGGCATTTGCTTGACTCTAAGTGATTGCTTGTAGAGCACTGTTGGAGGAAGTGAAGTCTCACAGTTAATTCTGTTGTGAATATTTGCATATTGATATTAATTTAGTATTCTGAGTTGACTTTATGATTACTCTGATTGAGTGCCCATTTTAATATTGTTGCTTTAACTATAATAATTTAGTTTTAGTCTTTTCAAACTATACGGGAGTTTTGAGCAATTATATATATATATATATATTTATAAAATTATTTTAAGTCTCATTTTTGCTCCCCCTATTTTTAATGTCAGTGTTTGGGGATAGAAATGGATCTTCTTCTACACATAGTGCTCTGTAAAATATATACCTGTGGTTTTTAAAAGTGACTTGGTACAGTTGTCATCATTGAGGTCTATCACCTGGGGCATTATGTTGCCTGTGAAAGCCTTTCTAGGACATTTGGTCCTATTTAAAACATCCGTGAGTGTATCGGGCCCATGCCAAGTAGTTTTGGACAGGGCCAAATTTCAAGGACGTTTTGGTGTGGATAAAATGTCTCATGGACATTTTAGACAGGACCAGATGTCTGCCAGTCCTGAGAGCTTGACGAGGTGGTTGGTTAACATCATTATAAACAACAACCATTGAGAATGAGTGGGTTAATGACTTGCTGTTTCCTGGGGTTTGGTAACTTAAACTCACCTTAGAACTATTGCTAGTTTCATAGACTTTTTGAAGTCAGAAAGAAACTTGGGGTTAACTCTTGTCCAGCCTTCAGCTAGTGTAAGAATGACCTGTATCATTCTGCATCCCTGACTGATGGGCATCCTGCCTTTGAGCACTGCTCCTGGATGGGTGGAACAAAAGAAGGTCTTTCTTGCAGTGTTTGGTGTTCTGGGGAAAACAGACACTTACAATGTCAACAACGGACGGCAAGAGTCATGTGGACTTAGCTTTTCTTTTCTGTACTTCAGAATGGAGGTTAGTGTTGTGAACTGAAGGGAAAGTGTCTGAGAAAGGAAAAGTGGTCCATATTTTACTTGTTCTAGATCAACGCTTCTCATCCTTATCAGGCCCAGTGGCCCCTTTTGTAGAAGAAAAAATTTTAACGTGCCCTCTAATATTTCAAAACAAGATTGGTAGATAAAAATAACCTATAATTATAGACATATTAAAAAGCAATCAGTGTAACACTTTGGGCTTCCCTTGTGATTCAGCTGGTAAAGAATCCACCTGCAGTGCAGGAGACCTGGGTTCCATCCCTGGTTGGGAAGATCCCCTGGAGAAGGGAAAGGCTACCCACTCCAGTATTCTGGCCTGGAGAATTCCATGGACTGTATAGTCCATGGTGTCTTAAAGAGTCAGGCATGACTGAGTGACTTTCACACTATAACAGTTTAACTACAATGTATTATGAGAAATAAGGCAATTTATGTTTTTCCATTTATGACTCAACCACAACTATAAGTCATTATAAAACTCAGATGCTTGTTCTGTGTATGGAATCTGTGTAGTTTGCTACACATGCAGACTACAGCATGTGTTCTACTGAGAATGTGATTGTCAGAAATGGAGCTCAGCTTTCTTAAAATGTCTAAATGATAAGAACATATTTACCCCATTTTTGCAGCAGTTGCATTCCCGGAAAAATCCAGCGAATACTAAAACTGTGCAAAAAGGCCTTTGTGTTTATATGAGAAATGGGGTTAGTTTCTAGACTTAGATCATGAACTTTTTTTTTTTTGAATGATAGGGATCTCCAAAGGATCATTTGAAAATTGTACAGCACACAAGACCAGTGCCTCATTGATAGGATTGTTTTGTATATTGCAGTAAACCACCCAGCCACCCCAACAACCAAAAATGCTCTCATAAATTTCCTTTACACTGCTCATGAGGCTGTACCATCTCTCTTGAGAATCACTGCCCTGTGTTGATTCCAGTAGAACTTGACCAGCACCTTGAAGCCCAGGGAACTTCCTTAGGTCAAAAATTTATATAAACCTGTGCCTGTGAAATGTCTTGGTAGAAATCTTTAGTCATAACTTGCTAGATTTTATTTTTAAATTACTGTGAAATTTATTATAAACAAGCCCCCCCACCCCATGCATACTAAAGCCATACCTAGAACATCATCAGTTCAGTTCAGTCGCTCAGTCGTGTCCAGCTCTTTGCAACCCCATGGACTGCAGCATGCCAGGCCTCCCTGTCCATCACCAGCTCCCGGAGTCCACCCAAACTCATGTCCATTGAGTCGGTGATGCCACCCAACTGTCTCATCCTCTGTCGTCCCCTTCTCCTGCTTTCAATCTTTCCCAGCATCAGGGTCTTTTCCAGTGAGTCAGCTCTTAGCATCAGATGGCCAAAGGATTGGAGTTTCAGCTTCAACATCAGTCCTTCCAGTGAATATTCAGGACTGATTTCCTTTAGGATGGACTGGTTATATCTCCTTGCTGTCCAAGGGACTCTCAAGAGTCTTCTCCAACACCAGCTTTCAAAAGCATCAATTCTTTAGCTCTTAGCAAGCTTCTTTTCTTTTTTTATATCATTCCAAGCTGATACTCTGTGCTTATTAAACAATAGCTCCACAGTCTTAGACCTTAGCAATAATTGTTCTGCTTTCTATCTCTATGAGTTTTGCCTATTCTGTATACCTTGTATAATGGAATCGCAGAATACTTGTATTCTCTTTGCGGCTTATTTCTGGCTTAGCATAATGTCTTCAAGGTCTACCTACTTTGTTCCCCGCACAAAATTTCCTTCCTTTTTAAGACTGAATAATATTCCATTGTTTGTATATACTACAGTTTATTCATTCATTAATACACATTTCAGCTGTTGATGCCTTTTAACTACTGTAAATAATACTGCTGTGAACATGGCTGTATAAATATCGCTTTGAGTTGCTGCTTACAGTTCTTTTGGGTATATACTCAGAAGTGGAATTGCTGGATCATATGGTAATTCTGTTTTTTTAATTTTCATTTTTTAGAATTAACATTTCTGTTTTTAAATTTTCAACTGCCATACCATTTTCCATAGTGGCTACACCATTTCACATTACCATCGAATGTGTTCACGGGTTCTGATTTCCCCACATCCTACCCCAAACTTGTTATTTATAGGTTCTTGTTTGTTTTTTGACAAGTAGTCTCCTAATGGTTGGTATCTTATAGCTGTTTTGATTTGCCTTTTCCTAAAAATTAGTGAGGTTGAGTGTGTTTTCATGTGCCTTTTGGCCATTTGTATATCTTCTTTGGAGAAAAGTCTATTCAAGTCCTTTTTTTCAGTTTTTAATTGGGTTATTAACAAGATAAATATCTTGTGAAGTCGTAGGAGTTTTCTGTATGTATTCTGGATGTTCATCTTTTATCAGATATTTAATCTGAAAATATTTTCTCTCCTATTCTTTGAGTTGCCTTTTCATTTTCTTTTTAGTCTTTAAATGCACAAATTTTAAAGTTTGATGAAGTCCCATTTAGCTGTTTCTTCTTTTGTTACTTGAACTTTTGGAATCATATCCAAGAAATCATTGTCAAATCCAATATCATGAAATTTTCTCCTATGTTTTCTTCTAAGAGTTTTATCCCTTATGTTTAGACCTTTTATCCATTTTGACTTAACTTTTTTTTGTATGGTGCAGGGTAAGGATCCAACTTCATTCTTTTACATGTGGATTTCTACTTTACTAGGTTTTCAACATTTTACTTTCAAAATTGTTGTTTATAATTTTAGCTGTCTTATATTATACAGTCTTGATCTTTCACATAAAACTTTTTTTGCATTTTTTAAAACAATCTGTTTATTTTCTAATTTATGTTATACAGTTATTTTTATTCTTAAATATGAGCATGTTTTGTTTCTTCAGTTTTTGCAATTATTTAGCTTTGTCCTCTTTTCAGTCTTTATTATTTTTAACCCGGGTATGCCTTAATCTCTTTTTGCACTTGCCTGCTTGATACATTATTTATTTGGTTTGAGTGCTATTTTTCCATTTTTATTATAAAGTGATATTTGATTATTAGAAAATAATTTATTAAAATATATAAATTATAAAATGAAAAAGCATTTCATTATCCTTGCCTCAAGAGGTAATAAAATTTCATGTATATTCTTCTAGATACTGATTGTATATGTGTATATTCCAACACACATATTTAATCTGTTCATACACTCTTGTAGCCTGTTTTTTCCCACATAACATATCCTGAACATTTTTCTATGTTGACTCATATAAAGCTATCACATTTTAATGCTTTTATAAAAATACTTTTGTATGTCTATCATGATGTGTTAAATCAGCTTCCTATTACTGGTCGCTTAGGTTGACTATACTCTTCATATTGTTAAAAAATGTATAAATATGCTTAGGACAGATCTCTAAAAAGGATTGTATGGTTTGGACTAGGGTACGTATTAAGGCTTTTGAAATGTATTATCTGTTGTCCTCTGAAAGGTGGTAACCATTGTACTTTCAGGAATAGTATGACAGTATACTCACTTGCACACCATTTCTTATACCATATTGATTTAGCTAAAAATATTTCATTACTTTTCTTTTTAGTGATCAGTGAGGTTGGCTGTCTTTTTGTGTTTATAGGGCTTATATATTTCCTCTGTTGCCAGTTCTTGTGCTTCATTTTTTATTTCTTTATTGTTGCTTACTTTGTATTAGTGTATTGGTTTCATCTTGTCTAGTTTAAGAATTTTAAATAGTAGTTTTCTCATTACCCTTTTTCTGTAGTTATTTTCCTGATTCTTTTAGTTTTGACTATGTTGTTGTCTGTCGGAATTTTTAAAATTATGATTTTCCTCTTTTTAAGTATTCCTGGATTTAAGAGGAGGAGCAAGAATCATGACTTAACAGTGGTAATTTTAGGATGATTCCACATCCTGCCCTACGTCTGGCACTAGGGGTGGCCTTTCCCATCCCCTTGCTCCTGTAGGAGCTTTCTGAAGAGCTCTCCTTAATGAAGTTCTAAAATGACTGTTTGAGTGGCCTAAAAGCTTTTAACTTTTGCAAATCTGGAGACTTAAAGGTTAAAATTTCTTCCTCAGGGAATATTTTGCTAGTTCTGCATTCAGGCTAAAGTCGCAGAAATACATCATTCTCTCATAACAAACACCACTAGTCTGCTAGGTATGAAATCTTTGGACTTCTCCTTTAGGTAAAATCACTAGTCTTTCAGCAAATTGTGTAGTCAGAAAGTCTACATGACAGAAGAGGAGATATAACAAAGGTGCCATTTAGAAAAAGTTTGGTCTTCTGGGAGCAAAGAAACAAGCATTAGTCGAGGTTCAAGACAGTTTCATAGGAAGGAGGTAAATGGAATGTTTGTAATCTTTTTAAATAATCTGTTTAAAAAACTTGTTATTGAACTACAGTTTATTTACAGCGTTACAGTAACTAGCACAGTCAGTCAGTTATATATATACATGCATTCACTCTTTTTTAGATTTTTTTCTCATATAGACCATTACAGAGTATTGAGGAGAGTTCCCTGTGCGATACAGTAGGTCCTTATTAGGTCTCTATTTTATAGTAGCATATATGTCAATCAGTCTCCCAATTTACCTCCTTCCTTGCTTTCCCCTGAGTAGCCATAAGTTGCTACTAAAATATTCTTAAAACGATCTTTTTAATTATAGTCTATCAAATTTTCACTAACTTTTGAAACATCTTTATTGAGATATAATTCCCCCACCAAACAATTTGCCCTTAAAGGGTACAATTCAATGTTTTTTAGTATAGTCACATTGTAGTGCAGCCATTACTGTAATGAATTTTAGAGCATTTTCATAACCTCCCAAAAAACACCCTGTATCCCTGACCAGTTGCCTCCTATTTCCTCTAAACCCCACACCCCCATCCCTGGCCTTAAACAACCACTAATCTGCTTCTGTCTCTATGGATTTGACCTTTCTGGGCATTTACTGTGAATAGAATCAAATGCTGTGTGGTCTTTCTGTTGACCTCTCTCACTTCACATGACGTTTGTAGCTTCTATTAGTACTTCATTGCTTAAATGGCCAAATAATATTCCATTGTATTGATTTGCCACATTTTGTTGATCTCTTCAGTAGTTGATGGATACTTGGGTTGTTTCCATTTTGGGGCTATTATGAATAATGCTGCTTTGACCACTGATTACAATTTTTTGCATGGACATGTTTCATTTCTCTTGGTTAAATACTTAGGAGTAGAAATATTGACTCAAATGGTAACTTCCACTTAGTTTTTTGAACTTCTGAGGATTCCAATTTATTCACACACTTAGCAACACTTGTTACTATCTCACCTTTTGGTTCTAGCCCTCCTGGTATATGTGAAGTAGTATCGTCTTATGGTTTTGATTTGCATTTCCCAGATGACTACTGATGTTGAGTATCTTTACATGTTTATTAACTCCTATTTAACTTTTAAAGTTTAAGTATACTAAATCCCTAATGGAAACTCTAATCTGGCATTTACTCCATTAGAGAGAATGAATCAAGACATATGTTTCATTAATTATCCGATACACATATTTTGGAAGATCGCTGGAGAAGGGAGAGGCTACATACTCCAGTATTCTTGGGCTTCCCACGTGGCTCAGCTGGTAAAGAATCTGCCTGCAATGTGGGAGACCTGGGTTCAATCCCTGTGTTGGGGAGATCCCCTGGAGAAGGGAAAGGCTATCCACTCCAGTATTCTGGCCTGGAGAATTCCATGGACTGTATAGTTCATGGGGTCGCAAAGAGCTGGACATGACTGAGCGACTTTCACTTCACACATTTTTCACGTTTAACATACTGAAATCAGCACATGCACATCTTACAGTAAGTATAATCTGGCTTATAGTAAAGACAACTTGAAAAAGAAAACCCAGTTGGCATTTAAGAAGTTTACTGAGGCTTCTGGTACCATAGTCCTAGAGCAACTGATTCATCTAAAAATTAAAGGGTTCTCAGATTAGGACTTAGTACTAATAATTCCTTCTCTTACAGATCCCCAGACTAAATTTTTAAGTAACTTGGGATGTGAGGTCTCTTTGCCTCCACAGTTCTTTTCTGGTTAGCTCACTGATACTTGCCAACCTATTTTATCATGTCCCCACCAATCATGAGGGATTTGATGCATTATTTATCCTTATTTTTAATAGATTGTTTTCCTTATTTCCTTATAAAATTATTGGCTATTTACTGAAGAATTTTGTTTATTACTTATAAATTTAAGTCTCTGTGTTTCAGTTTACATGGAGTACAGGAATTTAGTTAAAGCTGTTTCATCACTGATCAGTTTTAGATTCACTTTTGTTTGGTGAAGAGAGTTGATAAGAAAAAGCAAAGGCTTGTGTTTTATTGATCCCTATAGGACTTTGACCCAGTACAGAAACTGGCTATGGCCAGAATGTATGAATTCAGCATAGTCTTTTTTTTATTATTGTTTGTATGAAACCTACAGTTTAACATGACTGTATACAGCAAGGTAGTACAAGTAGTTTTGATGATTTCTAGTAGTGTTGTCTAGAGTTCTGTACTGCCCCATTCCTTCCACCACCCCTTTTATTGTGGTTAAAGTACCTAAAATGAGATCTGCTGTCTTAACAAAATGTCAAGTGTACAGTATTGTTAACCATGGAAAATCAGAAGGTGCCTCATTTCTTTTTAACGTATCTTAATGATGTAAAATGACGTCTAACAAAACTATATATATGACTCCTGCTAAAATGAACTCCCTCAGTCGATAAAAAATCTGCCTGTAGTGCAGGAGACTCAGATTGGATCTCTGGGTCAGGAAGATCCCCTGGAGAAGGAAATGGCAACCCACTCCAGTATCCTTGCCTGGAAAATCCCATGAAGAGAGGAGCCTGGAGGGCTACAGTCCATGGGGTCGCAAGAGTCAGACACGACTCAGTGGCTAAACCATAGCATAGAGAACTGAGGAGAGTAACAATCTTATTCACAGATTCTGGCATCAGTTTGTTAATAGCTTATTCCTTGTACTGAGGGTTGCTTCTGTGTAATTTCAGTTATTGATCCTAATTCAGCCTTCTTGAGTGTCGCACAGTGTAGCTTCCCTTCCTGTGTAGGGTCTCAAGCTGTTTAGCATACATCCTGCTTTCTCCTAGTCTTTTTTCTAAACATTCCTCCCTCCCTCAGCCTTTCCTCAAATGAAGTAGTTTAGAGTCCTCTGTACCTCCTCTCTGGACATAATTCTGTTTTATCTGTGTTCTTCCTAGAACTGTGTCTAGAGGACATTTTAGACATTATGGGACCAGTGAAAAATATATTAGGGTTGTAGTTCCTAGGAATTACATACTTGTAGACGTTTTGTTTTATAGTAACTTTCTACTGTCATTTTCTTCCTCTCATTAATTTAGTTCTTCCACTGACATACTAGGTACATTAGCTTGTTAAGATCCATTAGTAGCAGTTATATTTTAAGTAAACCATCTGCATGTATTTATTAATCACCCCTCTAAGTAGCCCTTCCTCCCCACACGATCTGAAGTGTTTCCTGCCACCTGCTCCTCCCCCTCATGAGACGAGGACACGCAACTCTTACTCCCAGTCATTCTGTTCTCAGTACCGAGTTGTACCTGCCAGACAGCAAGTACTTCATACTTTTTGAATGAAAGAAAATATGTTGAAATTGTTCATTTTCTTGACTGTCTCCTTTGATTCTAGATACAACTTTTATAGAGTCAGGACCTGTGATTTATTCAACGTTGACTTGGTTGTGTAATGTGATCCTTGACACACAGATGCTGGAATTCTGGCTGAGTAGATTCGATAGATTATTTTGAAGACTTCCATGGCTAGAGAATGCTTGGAGGTATATATGAAAGAGGTGAGACTGGAATACCTGTGGGTCCAAATTCTAGCATCCTTGGAATGTCATGCTCAGTTTGTGTTAAAGAACTGATACACATTTAAACATTTTAGAAGAATGGTTGTGGGAGGATTATAAAAATTAGAAGATAAAGGTAATTAAGTTCTGAATTTGTTGACACGCAGGGGAAAATTTCCTTTGTAGAAGTTCTCTGTATTGATAGGATCAGAATTTACCAGTCTTGAGGGTAAAAAAATATATATACTTTTGTAAAATAACTTAAATATTCTTTTTTAGTTGAAACATAAGTATAATTCTGTTTAGCAATCTTTTGATGTACAATTTTGATCCCTTTTTTAGGGGAATATGATTCACTGATGATATAGTTCATAGTTGCCTGTTTTGCATAGTTAAAATGAACCCCTTATTTCCAGTTTCTTTCCTTTTTTTCAACTAAAGATACTTGCAAAGGAATCTGAGTGAAGAATCCTTAGATTTTTTTTTTCCTCCTCTCTGTTGAAGAGTTTCTCACATTGATCTAATTCAGTGGCCATTTTTAGCAGCTTGCTTTATTGCGTTTTTCCAAGGCATCCAACTTAGTTTTTAGAAGGAAACCAAAGCAGATAAAAAACAAAACACAACCCATTTATTTTATATATTAATATACTGACTGGCATAATGTTTCATTAAAAATTTTTTTTTAATTCAAATATGAAACAGACAGCACGGGAAAGAAAAGAATAGGCCTATGGGATAAGCAAAAATTTCTGGTTATTCTCCATTAGCCGCTATCCCTTGATAGGACACATTGCCACACAGATAGTGATGATTATATTTCCCAGCTTGACTAGCATGAAACTAGAAAGATAAATTCTGCTCGTGGGGATATGAAGGGAAATAAGCTACAGCTTTGGGGTTGTCCCCTTAAAGGGAAAGCACATTCCCTCCACTTCCTCTACTTGTTGTCACCTCCAGTGACTGCAAGTTCTTGTACCAGTGAGTTCCTGAACAGATACCTATACCTGAGTAGGAAGCCTTGTCATGAAGATGGCAGAGCAATACGGTAGAAGGTGCTCGGGCCTCTCAGTGCAGGCCCTGGATGACTCACATATGGACTGCTGAGTGGAAGAATGATGGAATTCTTTCTGTCTTGTTTAAACCACTTCCATTTCTTGAACCAGAATCCTCGTTAAAACTTTAAGGTACATGTGTACATGCCAAAAGCTTGGTGCCCCACGGAATTGATTTATCTGAGTCGATAAAAGTAGAAAAGGAAGTATGTGCATTGGATTATGTACTAAAGGGAAGTGTTTGAAGTGATGAAAGGATGGAGTCAGTTCACATCAGATGTGAGACATGTCATCCTAGTCAGATTTATGATTCCTCTGAACAGGCTGTGAAGATACTGTATAAAATTTGGGATGTTTGATAGGGGAAAGTGTAATATCCATGTCTTTTAAAAAATATGCTTAAAGATTATTGCCTATAAATTGAGTAACAAAATTCACAGTATTTTATCTAATCTAAAATCAACTTACTTCCTGCAGATTAGTAGAGAAAATAATAAAATGTTCAATGTTGCTTAAGCTTTAGTCCAGTCTGATTATTTGAACAATCATTTATGTAGTGTTCAGATAAAAATGTTTCATCCTTTGCCATCCTTCCTCCCTGCTGTTCTCCCTAATTGGTAGGGGGGCAGTGAGTGGGCTGGGAGGGAAGAGTGACTTCCTTCTGGTCCCTTAGATTTAATATGCTCATCTCTGCTTCCTCTGGTCATGGAGGTGATAGTTTTCACCTTGGTGCTCCTGGCATCATAATTGAAGTCTCTGGTGCTATAACTCAGCCTGCTTAGAGCCTGGCTGCTCTAGATGCCTCTTAGTGCAGCCCTGAGTCTCTCTTCTGGGTCTTTGTAGAGCCGTGGTCTTGGTGGTTTTCTTGCCTGCCATATTGGGCCATGGAGCAGGCCTGGCATATCTCTGCTCAGTTTCACACTCCCTGGGAATTAGCTGTGTTTTGGTTGGAAAAGTTCAACCCCAGTTGCTCCCTGCCTAAATATGGCGTGGTCCTTTTTATTGCCAATGTTATTAATAAGGGGCTCCACTTGGGAAAAAGTCTGGGGGAGGAATGGAACAGGCATGATCATGAAACTTTTGGAAGTAAAAGTGATTTGCTGTGATTAGAATGTGCGATTTATGTGCATGAGTGATGAGATTGGAACGTGGGTTGAAGCAAAGGAGATTAAAGAACATGATGTTATTCAGCTTTAATCATAGAGATATGACCAAATTTTTCTAAATAAATTACATCATTTTGATTCATTCCTACAGTGTAAAAAATTTGGAATTACACAGATATTTGAGACATAAAATTGCATTATTCAGATACAAACACTTCTCAGTATATTTCTTTCAAGGTACTTTTTTTTTGGTGTGCATGCTCAGTTGTGTCTGACTCTTTGCAACCCCATGGACTGTAGCCCACCAGGCTTCTCTATCAGTGAAATTTTGCAGGAAACAATACTGAAGTGCGTTGCCTTTTCCTTGTTTGGTATGAACATATGTATATCTAGAGTTTAAAACTACTATATATGTTTGATTTTTCTCTGTAAGTTGTGTTTGTGTCCTTTGTTTTTAGAATATTGGTGTTTTTCTTGTCATTTAATGTTTAATCTATTATGAATTTTAAAAATATACAGTTTCTTTTTCTCTGATGTCTTTGTCTGGTTTTGCTATCAGGGTGATAGTGACCTCATAGAATGAGTTCGGAAATGCTCCTTCATCTGCAATTTTTGGAATAGTTTCAGAAGGATAGCTGGTAACTCTTCACTAAATATTTGGTAGAATTCACCTGTTAAGCCATCTGGTCCTGGATTTTTGTTTATTGGGAGTTTTAAAATTACTGATTCAATTTCAGTTATGGTAATTGTCCTGTTCATATTTTCTGTTTCTTCCTGGTTCAATTTTCAATTTCAGAGAAATTGAACCTTTCTAAGAATTTGCCCATTTCTTCTGGGTTGTCCAATTTATTAGCATATAGTTGCCCGCATGGTGGTATTAGTCACTAAGTTGTGTCCAACTCTCTGCGACCCCACAGATTGTAGCCCACCAGGCTCCTCTGTCCATGGGATTCTCCAGGCAAAAATACCGGAGTGGGTTTCCATTCCCGTCTCCAGAAGATGTTCCAGGGATTGAACCCAGGTCTCCTGCATTGCAGGCAGATTCCTTACTGTATGAGCTACAGTGAAGTAGTCTCTTACTCCTGTGTGTCATTTGTAACTGTTTCTTTTTCATTTCTTATTTCGTTTGGGCCCTTTCTCTTTTTTCTTGATGATGCTAGCTAAAGGTTTATTGATTTTGTTAATTTTTTCAAAGAACCAACTGTTAGCTTCATTGACTTTTTCTCCTGTTTTTATGGTCTCTGTTTCATTTATTTTTGTTTTGATCTGTATGATTTCTCTCCTATTAACTTTGGATTTTTGTTTGTAATTCTTTCCTTGGTAGCTTTAGGTGTAAGGTTAGGTCGCTTATTTGAGATTTTTCTTGTTCTCTGAGGGCAAGTTTTGTATGGTGTAAATTTCTTCTTAGAACTGCTTTTCCTACATCCTATAGGTTTTGGATTATTGTGATTTCATTTACATTTGTCTGTAGGTATTTTTTGATTTTCTCTTTGAGTTATTCAGTGGTTCATTGCTTGTTTAATAACATATTGTTTAATCTCTACGTGTTTGTACTTTTGCAATTTTTTTTTTCCTTGTAGTTGGTTTTTAGCCTCCTAGTATTATGCTCAGAAAAGATACTTCATATGATTCCAGTATTCTTATATTGGGTTGGCCAAAAAATTTGTTCAGGTTTTTTTGTAAAATGTTTCCCAGATGAACTCTTGGGCCAACCCAGTATTTACCAAGGTTTGCTTTGTGGCCCAGCATATGGTCTGTCCTGCAGAATGTTCCATGTGCACGTGAAAGGAATGTGGATTCTGCTGCTTTTAATGAGATGCTCTATAAATATCAATTAAGTCCATCTGATGTAATTTGTCATTTAAGGTATGTGTTTTTCCTGATTGATTTTCTATCTGGGTGATCTGTCCATTGATGTAAGTGGAGAGTGTTGAAGACCCCTACTATTATTTTGTTACTGTTAATTTCTCATTTTATGTCTATTAACATTTACCTTATATATTGAGGTTTCTCCTTTGTTGGATTGGAGATTCACACACAAACACACAATTGTTATATCTGCTTTTTGTTTGATCCTTTGATTATTAAGTAGTGTCCTTCTTTGTCTCTTTTTTTAAAATTAATTTATTTTAATGGAGGCTAATTACTTTACAGTATTGTGGTGGTTTTGCCATACATTGACATGAATCAGCCACAGGTGTACATGTGTCCCCCATCCTGAACCCCCTGCCACCTCCCTCCCTACCCCATCCCTCTGGGTTCTTCCAGCGCACCAGCTTTGAGTGCCCTGTTTCATGCATCAAACTTGGACTGGCGATCTATTTCACATATGGTAATATACATGTTTCAATGCTGTTCTCTCAAATCATGCCACCCTCGCCTTCTCCCACAGAGTCCAAAAGTCTGTTCTTTTTATCTGTGTCTCCTTTGCTGTCTCGCATATAGGGTCATCATTACCATCTTTTTAAATTCCATGTATATGTGTTAATATACTATGTTGGTGTTTTTTCTTTCTGACTTGCTTCACTCTGTATAATAGGCTCCAGTTTCATCCACCTCATTAGAACTGATTCAAATTCATTCTTTTAAATAGCTGAGTAATGTTCCATCATGTATATGATTTATAACTTTCTTTGTTTCTATTGACAGTCTTTTAAAGTCTGTTTTGTCTGATATTAAATATTGCTACTCTGACTTTCTTTTGATTTTCATGTGTGTGGAATACCTTTTTCCATCCCCAGTTTCAGTTTGCATGTGTCTAGATCTGAAGTGGGTTGCTTATAGGCAGCAGGTATACAGGTCCTGTTTTTTTGTATCAGGTTGGACTACGAAGTTACAGTAATTAAAGCAGTGTGGTACTGGCACAAAAACAGATATATAGATCAGTGAAATAGGATAGAAAGCCCAGAAATAAACCCATGCATTTATGATCAATTAATCTATGATAAATTAGGCAAGAATTTATCAACACAGTGGAGGAAAGAGAGTCTTCTCAGTAAGTTGTGCTGGACAAGTTACACACTAGTCATAATGGGCATCAGTCTACAAACAGTAAAGGCTTGAGAAGGTGTGGAGGAAAAGGAACTCTCCTACACTGTTGGTAGGAATGTAAATTGGTATAACCACTATGGAAAACAGAATTCAAAAGGATACATGTACCCCAGTGTTCATAGTAACACTATGTGTAATAGCCAAAAAATGAAAGCAACATAAATGTCCATTGATAGATGAATAAAATATATGGTGTTATTACTCAGTCATAAAAAAGAATGAAGTGATGCCATTTGCAGCAACATGGATGGGCCCAGAGATTTACATGTTAAGTGAAGTAAGTCAGAGGAATACAGATATCATATGATATCACTTATATGTGAAATCTAAAAGAATATATTTGAAATTATTAGCAAAGTAGTAATAGACTCAGATATAGAAAACAAACTTATGCTTACCAGAAAATAACCAAAGGGGGAATAGTGTGGGGAGAGGGAGAGAAGGAGCCAAATTAGTAGTTGGGGTTAACATATACAAACTACTATATAGATAACAGATAAACAACAAGGACCTACTTATTGTATAGCATAGGGAACTATATTCAATATCTGTAATAACCTATAATGGAAAAGACTCTGAAAAAGAATATGTGTTGGGACTTCCCTTGTGGTCCATTGATTAAGACTCCAAGCCCTCAATGCAGGGGATGTGGGTTCAGTCCTTGACTGGGGACTAAGATCCAGTATGCCAAATGATGTGGGCAAAAAAAGTTCAATTAAAAAATTTTGTATGTGTGTTTGTGTAACTGAGTCATTTTGCTGTGTATCTGGGGGAAAAAGAAATAAATCTACATTTGATATTCATTAATTACTGATAGTTTTCCCGATTCTATAGTTTGCCTTTTGACTTAATTTATGGTAATTTAAGAAAAGCAGTGCCAAAGAATGCTCAAACTACTGCACAGTTGCACTCATGTCACACACTAGTAAAGTAAAGCTCAAAATTCTCTAAGCCAGGCTTCTGCAATATGTGAACTATGAAATTCCAGATGTTCAAGCTGGTTTTAGAAAAGGCAGAAGAATCGGAGGTCAAATTGCCAACATCTGCTGGATCATCAAAAAAGCAAGAGAGTTCCAGAAAAACATCTATTTCTGCTTTATTGACTATACCAAAGCCTTTGACTATGTGGATCACAATAAACTGGACAATTCTGAAAGAGATAGGAATACCAGACCACCTGACCTGCCTCTTGAGAAACCTATATGCAGGTCAAGAGACAACAGTTAGAACTGGACATGAAACAACAGACGGGTTCCGAATAGGAAAAGGAGTATGTCAAGGCTGTATATTGTCACCCTGCTTATTGAAGTTATATGCAGAGTACATCATGAGAAACGTTGGGCTGGAAGAAGCACAAGCTGGAATCAAGATTGCTGGGAGAAGTATCAATAACCTCAGAAATGCAGATGACACCACCCTATGGCAGAAGTGAAGAGGAACTAAAAAGCCTCTTGATGAAAGTGGAGAGTGAAAAAGTTGGCTTAAAGCTCAACATTCAGAAAACTAAGATCATGGCATCGGGTCCTATCACTTCATGGGAAATAGATGGGGAAACGGTGGAAACAGTGTCAGACTTTGTTTTTTTGAGCTCCAAAATCACTGCAGATGGTGATTGCAGCCATGAAATTAAAAGATGCTTACTCCTTGGAAGGAAAGTTATGACCAACCTAGATAGCATATTAAAAAGCAGAGGTATTACTTAGCCAACAATGGTTCATCTAGTCAAGGCTATGGTTTTTCCAGTGGTCATGTATGGATGTGAGAGTTGGACTGTGAAGAAATCTGAGCGCCGAAGAATTGATGCTTTTGAACTGTGGTGCCGGAGAAGACTCTTGAGAGTCCCTTCCACTGCAAGGAGATCCAAGCAGCCTATCCATCCTAAAGGAGACCAGTCCTGGGTGTTCATTGGAAGGACTGATGCTGAAGGTGAAACTCCAGTACTTTGGCCACCTTATGTGAAGAGTTGACTCATTGGAAAAGACCCTGATGCTGGGAGGGATTGGGGGCAGGAGGAGAAGGGGACAACAGAGGATGAGATGGCTGGATGGCATCACCAACTCAATGCACATGAGTTTGGGTGAACCCCGGGAGTTGGTGATGGACACGGAGGCCTGGTGTGCTGTGATTCATGGGGTTGCAAAGAGTCGGACATGACTGAGCAACTGACTGACTGAACTGATGGTAATTTTTTAAAACATTTATAGATTTTGGGACTTTTTAGTTTTTTTTATTTATATATTAAAATATATGTGTGTATATGTGTGTATATATATATATACATATTATATATATATATATATATTTGCTTGTATATTTATACTTAGACAGCTTTTAGGAGAAGACAATGGCAACCCACTGTAGTATTTTTGCCTGGAACATTCAATGGATTGAGCAGCCTGGCAGGCTGTAGTCCATGGGGTCGCAAAGGGTCGGACACAATTGAGTGACTTCACTTTCACTTTTCACTTTCATGCATTGGGAAAGGAAATGGCAGCCCACTTCAGTGTTCTTACCTGGAGAATCCCAGGGATGGAGGAGCCTGGCCGGCTGCTGCCTATGGGGTCACACAGAGTCAGATACGACTGAAGTGTAGCAGCTGCAGCAGCAGACAGATTTTAAGAATTAGTATAAAAAGCTGTTTCAGGATCAGAGAAACCTAACCTGACCGTGGCCTAAAGAAGATAGGTGTTTAGTTCTCTCGTATAATGGGATTTAAGGTTAAGTAGTGCTGGGGTGCTCTGCCTCGCATGACGGTTCATTACCCACATTCCTGCCTTCTTACTGCCCTACCATCCTTGGACATTGTCTTCATTCACCCAGTTGGAAGAAGACCAGAGGGAAACCTATTTTCTGGCTTATATGTAGGAACCTGAATGATAGAGTCCAAGCCTGCATTTTCCTTTTATATGCATAGTGATTTGATGAGAAATGTGGGGAAATGGCTACACCCAGCAGCAAGTAAGGATGAGCAAGGTAGTCTCCTGCTGCCGTGCTCTCGGCCACTACTCTTACTGTAATAGAAGAAGAGAACCTGCTTTTCCTTTCTTTATGAACCTGTTGTTAATGATCAGTCACAGGCTTCCACTCATTTCTTTATTTTGTCTCCCAACAGAATTCTGTTCTCCCTTTCCATGGTTCATATAAATATTCAGTTACATTTTCTTATGCTTTCTTCGTGTTGTGTATTCTTCTTCCCTTCTCTCACTCCCTCCCTTTCTGTCATCCAACCAGTGAATAAATGTGTTCCTATTATTAGGGATGTCATGATGACAAAAACCAAGTGCTCTCTTCCCTCATAGCTCACAGTCCAGCGGGTGAGAAAGACATTAAATCTGTGGTTTTAGGAGGGATCAGTGGACTCTGGAGACCCCGAGACCATTTTCATAATACTAAGATATTACTTGCCTTTTCTATTGTGTCATTTGGTCTGATGGTACCAAAGTAATAATCGGTCAAACTGCTGAATCACGTCAGTGGCACTGGGTTGTACCAGTGGTCATTGTATTCTTCACTACTGTGCACTTCTGATTTAAAAATGTTGAAGTCATAAACATTATTTTTATTAAATCTTGACCATTGAGTAAATACCTCTTTAATATTCTGTGTGACCAAATGGGAAGTGCTTCCAGACTGCTGTTGCACGTGGTGTCTTGAGAAAGAGCAGTTGTGTGATTGCTTGTGTTGTGAATTGAGCTAGATACTGTTCTCCTGGAATACCATTCCATTTTCACTTGAAAGACAGAAAAATTATGGTTAATCCGACTTGGGATCTGGCAGTTAGTCAGCTGTCACTTCTAGGAAAACAGCAAACAGTATTTGTTGGCAATAATAAAATGTGAGCTTTCAAACAAAAATAAATAAATAAATAAATAAATTGAAATTTTATAACCTTGTTCCTACCACTGGGAGCTTGATACCATTTCACCTAAAGCTTTTCCTGGTGAAATTATGTGTAATATTACAGTAAAGGCAATGTAAACATAAATGCTTTTTTAAAAAATTGAAAATATGTCGACATTCAGTTCTCTGTAAGTTAGTGAACTAATTTCCTCATCAGACATAGATAGAAGATCCGTTCCAAGTACAAGATAGACCAATGGATTTTAAGCTACCTAAGTATAAAAAGTCCAAAGAAATGCATTATAATCAAACTTTAAGCTACTCTTTTCAAATTTTGCTATAGAATCAATGAAAACTATCCACAGTTATCTGCAAATGTTATTAAAATGCTCTTTCATTTTCTAACTTATTATGTGAAAATGGATTTTCTTCACTCAACCAAAGTAATATATTATATCACATTAAATGCAGACATAGATATGAGAATCTAGTATTTGCAGAAAAGTAAAAGAATATTACTTGTTTCACTTATAGGAGGAGGAGGGAAATAGAAATATTTCATAAAAATAATAAGCTTTTTATAACTGATCAGCAACTTAATCACTGTAATTACTCTGATCACAAGAAAAAAGAGGTGACCTTTCTACCTAACTGGTTCTCAGTCCCTAGCTTCTATTAGAATCACTTGGAGGGGTTGTTAAAACATAGATTCCTGGGCCCCACTCCCATAGTTTGAATCACTAAGTTCTGGGTAGGACTTGAGAATGCACACTTCTTTCTTTTTTTTAACTTTTTACTTTACATTGCAGTATAGCTGATTAAAAATGTTGTGATAGTTTCAGGTGGACAGCAGAAGGACTCAGCAATACATAACCGAAGTATCCATTCTCTCCTAAACTCCCCTCCTACCCAGGCTACCACAGGACATTCCTGTCGGTGGACATTTAGGTTGCTTCCATGTCTTGGCTATTGTAAGCAGAGAATGCATATTTCCTAAGTGTTGCTGATACTGCTGGTCTTTAGATTGTAGTTTTAGAACCACTATTCTAGCTCTTTATTGGACAAGCTGATTGACCTGCCATTTGAGGAAAGGAAAAAAAAAAGATAAATAGTACAGGTGTAAAGATAATGGCTGGAACTGTCCTTCAGTTCAGTTCAGTCACTCAGTCATGTCTGACTCTTTGAGACCCCATGAATCGCAGCACGCCAGGCCTCCCTATCCATCACCAACTCCCGGAGTTCACTCAGACTCACGTCCATCGAGTCAGTGATGCTATCCAGCCATTTCATCCTTTGTCGTCCCCTTCTCCTCCTGCCCCCAATCCCTCCCAGCATCAGCGTCTTTTCCAGTGAGTCAACTCTTTTCATGAGGTGGCCAAAGTACTGGAGTTTCAGCTTTAGCATCATTCCTTCCAAAGAACACCCAGGGCTGATCTCCTTCAGAATGGACTGGTTGGATCTCTGTCAGAAATTTGGGAATTAACTAAAAATTAAGCAGAAGAGCATGTCCAGAATGATTCAGTACCTGAGACTTTACCCTGCTAACATGCTAATATAACGAGTTAGCTTACCCCAGTTTTGTTTTTCTTTGTTTTTTTTTTGGCCAAGCCTTGATGCTTGTAGGATCTTAGTTCCCCCACCAAGGAGGGTACAGGCTCATGGCAGCCCTAACCACTGGACCACCAGAAAATTCCCACCTCAGCTTCATGGTTACTGGCCGAAGACATAAGAATCTTGGTTCAGAGACAAAAATGACTATATTACAGCAATTGAAGTTGCCTTTATGGCAATTTACCAAGCCCTGATGCCCTAAGGCAGCAAGAAGAGAGCCATGGCGCTCTCTTACACAGTCTGTTAGTTATGTTGCAATAGAGGAGCCCTGAAGTTAGGGATCCGCAGTATTTTTTTCATAATGTGCAGTGCCTGGGAATTTGTCCCAGAGGATATGTTATCTTTATTATACTGCACAGCAAAGAGACTAGCTCTTGGTTCCAGAGGAGAGCCTTATCTCTGACTTGAAAGACTGTTCTCTACATAAACATCCTTGAAAAGATGGTTGAGGACAAAGGCTCATGTACGTTCAGAAATGTGAGAGAGACCCATGGAGAGTTGCACAGCAACATAGGAGGAGTTGCGAGTTTGTGTATTATATTACTCAGTGGTCCTACTAGTAAACAGCTAAGCAGAACCTGAGAGCAATTAGACTTGAGTTTTAGAAAATGCGATGTCTGACTCCCTAATAAAGGAAACCTTCCCCTTCTGTGTGGTACCAAATCATTTTCACAAATGTGTGTAACTGTCATTGGGAACAAAGTTCTCATGCTTTACAGGTCTTCTATGAACTATAAAATCAAATAGTTTTATGAAATGTATATGAACATTTAAAAGGTAAATATGAATTTAGTTAGACAAATAGTGATGCATTAGTCACAGTAGATTGCACTTACAGTATGACTCTTGGATTAAGGCATACCTCTTCTACAGTGGGCTATATGATGACTAATTTTCCCACATGTTTTCTCTGTCTAAACTTCTGTAACTTTTCTTTTTTAAAGGATCCAGTAATTATCATTTGACCTTTACTTGCTGCAAATGCATCATTAACCTCCTTTGTTTTCCCCTCATTAGCTAAAGATAATTAAAGTAATAACGTTTGGCACAGGGTTATCCAAAACTCTTTTCAAGTCCTTGTGACAACGCAAACTCATAACTGACTCATAGCTTGGAAACTGAGTTGAAATTGCCTTCAGTTCTGACTAGAGTGGTGTCTTTTCTCCTTCTCCCAGGTCAGTCCTGGTTTGTGCTTCTGCCCCCTTTAACTCTCAGCAGTGCCCCACTTCCTAAGGTCATTTGTAATGTGATTCCCTAAATGTGACTAAAGGCTCAGGGATGCTTCAGGCTTTTCTCATCCTAGCTCTCTCTTAGTGCTGCTTCCCTCTGTTCTGACCCCATCCTTTCATAGTGTTTTCCAGGATCTGATCATGGAAAATGACTTCTATGGACCAGATTTCACATTATCCTTTCCTGTGATTTCTTTCTTTAACTTTCACATAAAAGGCCAGGGAAGATCTCCGGCACCTAGATCTCATTCCTTCCTTGGAGGCGGGGGGGGAATCACTGCATCCAAACTGATTTTTTGTGAAGCTTTTAGTATATATTATGTATATCCTATATGGATATATTTACGTATGTTTCTAAAACTTTTTTGATGGTTTGTAAATGATCTATAAGAATAGGGAGTTTTATTCTCAGACACAACTGTGATTAGCCTGCTGGAAACACATCGTCCTTTCTTTGGATAAGGGGGTCTAGTGATTGACAGCCAAACTGGATAGAGTCATGCTTAGACACCTTCTCAAGCAAGGTACAATGTTTGGCACTTGCTTGAGTATCTTAGGGCTTCCCTGGTGGCTCAGAGGTTAAAGCGTCTGCCTCCAATGCGCGAGACCTGGTTTCAATCCCTGGGTCAGGAAGATTCCCTTGAGAAGGAAATGGTAACCCACTCCAGTATTCTTGCCTGGAAAATCCCATGGACGGAGAAGCCTGGACCTGTAAACACAAGCTCAAATACAGATCCTGAAATTCATCCATATAGAGGCATTCAGATGACTCAGGATTTCTTAAAATATTCTTGTTACACAAATACAAAACAAAACACTGAATTAATTCTTGCAGAAAACTTGTAAACTCTCAGGAGTTTGCTTGTAGCACCAGTCCTTTATCCTTCCTCAGCCTCACCTTGGATTCTGCAGACTTGACTATCTGAAACAAACATTGATCCCTCAGTTCAGTTAGCTACTTTGTGGTCTCTTTGACTAGCCTGCCAGGAAAAAGTTTCCTGTGTTGCCCACAATTCTCCTTTCTTTTGTCCTCCCTTTCTGTGCTGCCCTTGCATGTGTAATCATTCTTGCTTAGTGTTACAGTGTGATCCCTATTTCAGACATGAATGGCTTGGGGAGTGATTTTATGGGGAACTAATATTTAGAGAAAGAGGATCATCTGGGGGGAATCTATAGATTCTGGTGTTTACAGTCACTATTTTTATATCTCAGAATATCAGGTAATCTCATAAAATGTATGTATTCATATAAATGTAAGTCCAGCTTACAGCTACATAAGAAAAGTTTCTAGATTATTACCTATGTTGGGGACTTATAATTAAAAACAAAGTCTTCTCTCAACCCAGAAATCATCTTCACGACAGTAGTGGAGAAAGAAAACTTTTTCTTTTTTAATTGAATGGATTGCATCACAGGCATTCCATTAAGAGACTGCAGAGACAGAAAGGTATCTCACCGACTTACGTAGCCAAGCTGATACAACCTATTACACACATGTTTTCAAGATAAACAACTAGTTTCTAAATGACAGGCTTTACAACACCTTATGTAATACACAGTTCATCATAACTTTACTGGGTAATTGAAATAATCATCATTTAGCTAATTGGCCTTGTCTAGAAGAGAAACAAGCTTATCTTGTGATGAGGTAGTTTTGCAATTTGGAGCAAGATATTCAACCAAGTTAGACTTCTGCCCACCTGCAGAAACGGGCAGTTAGGGGTGCTATCTCCCTGCTGTTTACCTTTCAAAGAGATGATTTTCAGGTCCTTGAGAAAGACATTCTCCATCATAAAGCTGACAAAAAAAGGCCTATTTAGTTTTCCAAAGGGAATGCAGTTGTTCTTGGGTATCTGAAGGTGATTGGTTCCAGGACCTGCCACAGATTCAACCAACCTGAGAGTCTTTGTGTAGTACTGTGTGAATTTACTCGAAAAAGAAAAAAAATTCCATGTATAAGTGAACCCATTCAATTCAAACCCAGGTTGTTTGAGGGTCAACTGTACATACATTTCAAAGAGAGGGGAAATTTTACTTACATTTAAAAGTATTATAAGTAAATGTCCTAAGAAGAAGGGAAAGAAATTTTACTTTATTTCCATCAGGGATAATTTAAGCCTCTTTAATATATATTTGCCCTTTGCTGTTGTTCAGTTGCTAAGTCGTGTCCAACTCTTTGCAAACCTATGGACTGCTGTGTGGCAGGCTTCCCTGTCCTTCATGATCTCCCAGAATTTGCACAAATTCATGTCCATTGAGTCAGTGATCTCATCCACCCTCTCATCCGTTGTCACTCCCTTCTCCTGCCTTCAGTCTTTCCAGGCATCAGGGTCTTTTCCAGTGAGTCAGCTCTTCGCATCAGGTGGCCAAAGTATTGGAGCTTCAGCTTCCGCATCAGTCCTTCCAGTGAATATACTGGGTTGATTTGCTTTAGGATTGACTGGTTTGATCTCCTTGCAGTCCACGGGACTCTGAAGAGTCTTCTCAAACACCACAGTTTGAAAGCATCCTTTCTTCAGTGCTCAGTCTTCATTATGGTCCAACTCTCACATCCATACATGACTACTGGAAAAACCATAGCTTTAACTGTATGGACCTTTGTTGGCAAAGTACTGTCTGCTTTTTAATACACTGTCGAGATTTGTCATATTTGCCCTTGCATCTTCTTTGCTTCTGTCTTAAAAATAAGGACCTTGATTTTCTTAATCTTACAGTAGCTTTATGATTAAACAGAAGTGACTTTAAATGCACTTGTAAATTTGGTTTTATTACAGTTTAAATTATTATTTAGTTTTATTCAGTATAAAAATGGTTTAATTGGGACTTTTTTAAGTGGAGTAGTGTTGTTTTCGTAGTCAACAAAACAGTCCAAAATGCAGTAATTGGATGCAGTCTCAAAAACGACAGAATGATCTCTGTTCATTTCAAAGGCAAACCATTCAATATCACAGTAATCCAAGTCTATGCCCCAACTAGTAATACTGAAGAAGCTGAGGTTGAATGGTTCCGTGAAAACCTACAAGACCTTCTACAACTAATACCCCAAAAAGATGTCCTTTTCATTATAGGGGAGTGGAATGCAAACGTAGGAAGTCAAGAAATACCTGGAGTAACAGGCAGATTTGGCCTTGGAGTACAGAATGAAGCATGGCAAAGGCTAATAGAGTTTTACCAAGAGAACATACTGGTCATAGCAAACACCCTTTTCCAACGACAGAAGACAAGACTACACATGGACATCACCAGATGGTCAATACTGAAATCAGATTGATTATATTCCTGGCAGCCAAAGATGGAAAGGTCTATACAGTCAGCAAAAAAAGGACCAGGAGCTGACTGTGGCACACCATAAACTCCTTATTGCCAAATTCAGACTTAAATTAAAGAAAGTAGGGAAAACCACTAGACCACTCAGGTATGACCTAAATCAAATGCCTTACAATTATACAGTGAAAGTGAGAAATAGATTCAAGGGATTAGATCTGTTAGACAGAGTGCCTGAAGAATTATGGACGGAGGTTCGTGACGTTCTACAGGCGGCAGGGATCAAGACCATCCCCAAGAAAAAGAAAAGCAAAAAGGCAAAATGGTTGTCTGAGGAGGCCTTACAGATAGCTGTGAATAGAAGAGAAGCAAAAGGCAAAGGAGAAAAGGAAAGATAACACCCATTTGAATGCAGAATTCCAAAGAATGGTAAGGAGAGATAAGAAAGCCTTCCTCAGTGATCAGTGCAAAGAAATAGAGCAAAACAATAGAAATGGAAAGACTAGAGATCTCTTCAAGAAAATTAGAGATACCAAGGGAACATTTCATGCAAAGATGGGCACAATAAAGGACAGAAATGGTATGGACCTAAAAGAAGCAGAAGATATTAAGAGGTGGCAAAAATACACAGAACTATACAGAAAAGATCTTCATTACCCAGATAATCACGATGGTGTGATCACTCACCTAGAGCCAGACATCCTGGAATGCAAAGTCAAGTGGGCCTTAGAAAGCATCATCACTACGAACAAAGCTAGTGGAGGTGATGGAATTTCAGTTGAGCTATTTCGAATCCTGAAAGATGATGCTGTGAAAGTGTTGCACTCAATCTGCCAGCAAATTTGGAAGACTCAGCAGTGACCACAGGACAGGAAAAGGTCAGTTTTCATTCCAATCCCAAAGAAAGGCAATGCCGAGGAATGCTGAAACTACCCACCCACTTGCACTCATCTCACACACTACCATAGTAATGCTCAAAATTCTCCAAGCCATCCTTCAACAGTATGTGAACTGTGGACTTACAGATGTTCAAGCTGGATTTAGAAAAGGTAGAGAAAGCAGAGATCAAATTGCCAACATCCGTTGCATCATCAAAAAAGCAAGAGAGTTCCAGAAAAACTTCTACTTCTGCTTTCTTGACTATGCCAAAGCCTTTGACTGTGTGGACCACAACAAACTGGAAAATTCTGAAAGAGATGGGAATACCAGACCACCTGACCTGCCTCTTGAGAAATCCGTACGCAGGTCAGGAAGCGGCAATTAGAACTGGACATGGAACAACAGACTGGTTCCAAATAGGAAAAGGACTAAGTCAAGGCTATATATTGTCACCCTGCTTATTTAACTTCTATGCAGAGTACATCATGAGAAACACTGGGCTGGATGACACACAGCTGGAATCAAGATTGCTGGGAGAAATATCAATAACCTCAGATAGGCAGATGACACCGCCGTTATGGCAAAAAGCAAAAAAGAACTAAAGAGCCTCTTGATGAAAGTGAAACAGGAAAGTGAAAAAGTTGACTTAAAACTCAACATTCACAAAACTAAGATCATGGCATCTGGTCCCATCACTTCATAGCAAATAGCTGGGGGAACAGTGGAAACAGTGACAGACTTTATTTTGGGGGCTCCAAAATCACTGCAGAAGGTGACTGCTGCCATGTAATTAAAAGACGCTTACTCCTTGAAAGGAAAGTTATGACCAATGTAGAGAGCATATTAAAAAGCAGAGACATTACTTTATCAACAAAGGTCCGTCTAGTCAAAGCTATAGTTTTTCCAGTAGTCATGTATGGATGTGAAAGTTGGACTCTAAAGAAAGCTGAGTGCTGAAGAATTGATGCTTTTGAACTGTGGTGTTGGAGAAAACTCTTGAGAGTCCCTTGGACTGCAAGGAAATTCAACCAGTCCATCCTAAAGGAAATCATTCCTGAATATTCATTGGAAGGAATGATGCTAAAGTTGAAACTCCAATCCTTTGGCCACCTGATAGGAGGAACTGACTCACTGGAAAAGACCGTGATGCTGGGAGAGATTGAAGGCAGGAGGAGAAGGGAACGACAGAGTATGAGAGGATTGGATGACATCACCGACTCAATGGACATGAGTTTGAGGCAACTTCGGGAGTTGGCGATGGACAGGGAGGCCTGGCATGCTGCAGTCCATGGGGTCGCAGAGTTGGACATGACTGAATGACTGAACTGAACTGAGTTTTTCAGGAGCTCAGCATAAGATGACTTTGGCTAAATCACTATTTTCATGTTGAACAGCCTGTGATGCTGATAAGTTATATAAATATGCACCTAAGCAGAGAATCGGACAAAGAACTGTTGGTTAGTTGCTAAGTCTATTGCTTCTTTTGCGATTCATGGACTGTAGCCTGTCAGGATCCTCTGTCCATGGGATTTCCTAGGCAAAAATATGGAGTGCCTTGCCATTCCTCTCCAGAGGATCTTCCCAACCCAGGGATAGGACCTGCATCTTTTCATGGGCAGGCAGTTCTTTACCATTCAGGCACCAGGGATGTCCTGGTCAAAGAATATTGGGGAAAAGACGTTTGTGTTCTGAGGTTGGAGGTCTTTTTTCTTTTACACTTCACTACAGTTAAAATTCCTAACTTCCCTAGACAGCCTCTCAACAAACATCAGGAGTAGGCACTATTTGCTTATCACCTTCACATAATTCTATTCATGACCTTAGAATCTAGCCTTGGTGACTTGACTTAGACCTTTATATGATTTTAGTGTTTCCCCTCCTCTTGTCTCTCCTTGTCAGCACTTAATGTGCTGTTAATGAGCAGGCCTGCACACGTAGCCGTGCCTGCAGGTGAGTCCCTGTCTGCGTCACTGTGGTGGTATGCCCTTACTCTCCCATCATCTGTGTGGTATGTTACCAGATGCCGAGCTCCACTTCACACAACTGCTGGGTGCAGTGTTGCTCACAGACTTGCAGTTTTCCATCTGCCACTTCCTCTTTAAAGAGAGGCCTGGGGGATCCCCCTCAGTGGCCTTATGGTTCCTGTGGCCATGTTGCACACATTTTTGACCACTACCCTGAAGTCTCTCATTTCACACCAACCAGCTTGTCGAGAGTTACTTTAGAGGCCACCTAGTCACCTTGACTGGGTCAGTTTTGTGACTGCAAGAGTCTGTGACTAGGATCTCTCCTGACGATAGGTGTTACATATTCCTTGTGTCGTCTTGAAAGAAGGGTTCTCTCACTCTAATCTCGCCTATGGATAGAATTGAAAAGTGATAGCTGCCTAGCTGAGTCCTGCTAGGAAAATTTACCCTTTTCTCCTTGATCCTGCCTCCATGACCTCTGAGGTTTGTTTTTGTTTGTTTTTTTTTAAATATATAAACAATTGCTTCCTGTCCATCTCTCAGACAAGACTGTGCTGAGATTTGTAGGGAACTAGTTGGGCAGGAATCCCTTAGAAGAAATGGAGTAGCCATCATGGTCACAAAAGTGTCCAAAATGCAGTACTTGGATGCAATCTCAAAAACGACAGAAAGATCTCTGTTCATTTCCAAGGCAAACCACTCAGTATCATAGTAATCCAAGTCTATGCCCCAACCAGTAATGCTGAAGAAGCTGAAGTTGAACGGTTCTATGAAGACCTACAAGACCTTTTAGAACTAACACCCAAAAAAGATGTCCTTTTCATTATAGGAGACAGGAATGCAAAAGTAGGAAGTCAAGAAACACCTGGAGTAACAGGCAAATTTGGCCTTGGAATGCAGAATGAAGCAGGGCAAAGACTAATAGAATTTTGCCAAGAAAATGCACTGGTCATAGCAAACACCCTCTTCCAACAACACAAGAGAAGACTCTACATATGGACATCACCAGATAGATGGTCAACACTGAAATCAGATTGATTATATTCTTTGCAGCCAAAGATGGAGAAGCTCTATACTGTCAGCAAAAACAAGATCAGGAGCTGACTGTGGCTCAGATCATGAACTCCTTATTGCCAAATTCAGACTTACATTGAAAAAAGTAGGGAAACCACTAGACCATTCAGGTATGACCTAAATCAAATCTCTTATGATTATACAGTGGAAGTGAGAAATAGATTTAAGGGACTAGATCAGACTGACAGAGTGCCTGATGAACTATGGATGGAGGTTCCTGACATTGTACAGGAGACAGGAATCAAGACCATCCCCATGGGAAAGAAATTCAAAAACACAAAGTGGCTGTCTGGGGAGGCCTTCCAAATAGCTGTGAAAAGAAGAGAAGCGAAAAGCAAAGGAGAAAAGGAAAGATATCAGCATCTGAATGCAGAGTTCCAAAGAATAGCAAGAAGAGATAAGAAAGCCTTCCTTAGCGATCAATGCAAAGAAACAGAGGAAAACAACAGGATGGGAAAGACTAGAGATCTCTTCAAGAAAATTAGAGATACCAAGGAAACATTTCATGCAAAGATGGGCTCGATAAAGGACAGAAATGGTAGGAACCTAACAGAAGCAGAAGATATTAAGAAGATATGGCAAGAATACACAGAAGAACTGTACAAAAAAGATCTTCATGACCAAGATAATCATGATGGTGTGATCACTCACCTAGAGCCAGACATCCTGGAATGCAAAGTCAAGTGGGCCATAGAAAGCATCACTACAAACAAAGCTAGTGGAGGTGATGGAAATGCAGTTGAGCTATTTCAAATCCTGAAAGACGATGCTGTGAAAGTGCTGTATTGAATAGGCCGGCAAATTTGGAAAACTCAGCAGTGGCCACAGGACTGGAATCGGTCAGTTTTCATTCCAATCCCAAAGAAAGACAATGCCGAGGAATGCTCAAACTACCACACAATTGCACTCATATCACATGCTAGTACAGTAATGCTCAAAATTCTCCAAGCCAGGCTTCAGCAATATGTGTACCATGAACTTCCAGATGTTCAAGCTGGTTTTAGAAAGGCAGAGGAACCAGAGATCAAATTGCCAACATCCACTGGATCATAGAAAATGCAAGCGAATTCCAGAAAAACATCTATTTCTGCTTTATTGACTGTGCCAAAGCCTTTGACTGTGTGGATCACAATAAACTGTGCAACATTCTGAAAGAGATGGGAATACCAGACCACCTGACCTGCCTCTTGAGAAACCTGTATGCAGGTCAGGAAGCAACAGTTAGAACTGGACGTGGAACAACAGACTGGGTTCCAAATAGGAAAAGGAGTATGTCAAGGCTATACATTGTCACCCTGCTTATTGAAATTATACATAGAGTACATCATGAGAAACGCTGGGCTGGAAGAAGCACAAGCTGTAATCAAGATTGCTGGGAGAAGTATCAATAACCTCAGATATGAAGATGACACCACTCTTATGGCAGAAAGTGAAGAGGAGCTAAAAAGCCTCTTGATGAACATGAAAGTGGAGAGTGGAAAAGTTGGCTTAAAGCTCAACATTCAGAAAATGAAGATCATGGCATCTGGTCCCATCACTTCTTGGGAAATAGATGGGGAAACAGTGGAAACAGTGTCAGACCTTAATTTTTGGGGCTCCAAAATCACTGCAGATGGTGACTGCAGCCATGAAATTAAAAGACGCTTACTCCTTGGAATAAAAGTTATGACCAACCTAGATAGCATATTCAAGAGCAGAGACATTACTTTGCCAACAAAGGTCCATCTAGTCAAGGCTATGGTTTTTCCTGTGGTCATGTATGGATGTGAAAGTTGGACTGTGAAGAAAGCTGAGCACCGAAGAATTGATGCTTTTGAACTGTGGTGTTGGAGAAGACTCTTGAGAGTCCCTTGGACTGCAAGGAGTTCCAACCAGTCCATTCTGAAGGAGATCAGCCTTGGGCGTTCTTTGGAGGGAATGATGCTGAAGCTGAAACTCCAGTACTTTGGCCACCTCATGCAAAGAGTTGACTCACTGGAAAAGCCTCTGATGCTGGGAGCGATTGGGGACAGGAGGAGAAGGGGATGACAGAGGATGAGATGGTTGGATGGCATCACCAACTCGATGGATGTTAGTTTGGGTGAACTCCAGGTGTTGGTGATGGACAGGGAGGCCTACCGTGCTGTGATTCATGGGGTCGCAAAGAGTCGGATACAGCTGAGTGACTGAACTGTACTGGGTCTCCTGTATGCTGTATGGAAAGAATAGCAGTGTTTAGAATTTTGGAACCGTAACCAGGCAGCATTTCTAATTTTCCTATTAAGAGTCTGTGTGGAACTAGGAATTGAAAATAATTACATAAATCTTTAAATTTTGAAAGATCCCCCGCCCCCAGGTGTTTCTGCCTCTGGGATATCTATTCCACAGAGGGTACATTGTATCTAGCAAAAAATCATTAAACATTCAACCAATAACACTGCCACCCCTCACTCTGAAATGTTTAACATATTTCAGGATTTTTTTGAACTGCAAAGCATTGACTAGATTCTCTATTGCTCATACAATAATTGATGACATGGGAAGTGAATCTGAATGTAAAAATAATGTCCAACATTAGGAAAACTTACTTTTTTCTCATTAAGATTTAAAATTTTTCATCTCTATACACATAGTTTAGCTAGTAACTTCTCTGTTCTTTACTGTTTCATCTTATTCTTACTGTTTCTGATTTTTTCACCTTGTGTGGTTCTCAGACCTCATGGACTTGTGTCACGTAAGCCTCTTAGCCTTCTCTGAGCCTCTTAGTTGTTTCACTAACAGAATGGGGGTGTCTCCACAGCTTGCCTGCTGCTGAGTCAATGTGCAGGGCCTTGGAAGCTCAGAGGTCCCTTGGAGATAGCTCTGCTGGAAACTGTTCATGGTGTGTGACTTGGGCAGACCTCTCCTGAATTAGAGAAATGTGTGAGCCATGATGCCCACAATTGTGCTTTTCATAGAGCCAAGTATACTGTTGCTGATTAATGAATAATGGGTTGTTTATCTTGGAGTTGTTTGTATTGGCAGATGCCCTCTAAAATTCAAAGGCTGTCTGTAAACGAATAATGACCTCATTGTTTATTCAGTGCCTGCTTTTCTATTTAATATGCAGCTATCTTGGAGAAATTTCTTGAATATCAAATCACAAGTAAAATGTAAGCAGTTTTTCCCCCCAGATTTCCAAATAGGCCATTTAACTGTGACTTATTCTCAGATGCTCTGATGATCTGGTTGTGTACATGTGGCTGAGGGAGAAGGGCAAGGGAACGAGGCCCAGAAGTTTGCCATCTACCACATCCATCACAGATAGCTTAAATAAATTCAGCTACATTTCTGGTTGATGGTGTGTCTAGCACAGGTTAGCTGCTGAGCTTTCAAGTGGAAAGTGTGGAAAGGGACAGGCAGCAGGGATCACAGCGGGAGTGGGTCGGGAAAGGCTGATAAAGGAGGTAGGCTCGATGGCTGATACAGCATCACTGGTGTGGCACGAGGAACACTTGGCAGGAGAAACAGTATGTTTGAAGACTTGTGGCGTCATCAGCAGTAGGCGTTCTGGGAACTGTAAGTTCAGTGATACTGGAGCATAAAGCACTGTAGGAATGGCCCTGGGAAAATGGGAATATGAGGCCCAGATAATGAAAATCCTGAGCCCCGTCTCTCTAACAGGCGTGATCGCTCCATGATGTGTAGCTCTGGCCGAAGACAGCATGAAGCTGTCACACCTTCCTTGTTCTGTGTGCTATGCTCAGATGTTCTCAGTATCTAGAGGGCTCTAATTTTATAAAGGGCTGTTTTGTGATTAATATTTTCATGTTGTGATGGCATAATTCTAGAGACTCAAATGGTGAGGAAATCGTGCATGAGTATAGAGGGTCAGGGAGAGGTTTGTTTTTTTTTTTTTTTTTTAGGAATAGTTTTGAGACTGGGTTTATGACTCAGGTGATAGGGAATATGGAAAAACATGGACAGAGATATTTCTTCCTGCATACCTTTGCATCCTTACTGCTGGCAAAGTGTGTTGGCTCTCTGTCAGTTGTTTAATAATGGTAGTTGACTATATATAATGCATGAGACATTGTTATTTTAACATAATATTTAAAAATAATTTTCATGGTTTCTTGGTACGGCTGGCTTTCTGTTTCATGAGAGGCAAAGGTTAAGATTATGATAATTGGCCAAACAGTTAAATGTCTTCCAGTGAGGGGCAAAATCTTGAATAAAATTAATTTATACTGCTTCAGTGTAAGTCATAGAAGAAGAACTTTTTTTAAGTGCTTTAGGGAATACATAAAAACAACAATGAAAGCATTTTTTTTCAGTTGAGTTTTAAGTATTATGGTGTAATAAATATTTGGACTTATTTTTAAGAAATTTTCGGTATTTTGGAAACCAATAAAGACCATTTTGATGTAAAATTTAGTCACAGATGTTAAAAAAAATGGTTGCCAGGGTAAAAGGGGGTAGACTGGGGTTGATATATATGTGTATATATATATATATGCACACTACTATATATATAATTGATAACTGATAAGGGCCTACTATATAGCACAGGAAACTATACTCAATACTCTGTAATGATCCTATATGGGAAAATATATTTTTCATATATGTGTGTGTATAACTGATTTACTTTGCTATACAGCAGAAAGTAATACAGCAATGTAAATGAACTATAAGTTCAGTTCAGCTCAGTCGCTCAGTCGTGTCCAACTCTTTGTGACCCCATGAATCGCAGCACGCCAGGCCTCCCTGTCCATCACCAACTCCCGGAGTTCACTCAGACTCACATCCATCGAGTCAGTGATGCCATCCAGCCATCTCATCCTCTGTCGTCCCCTTTTCCTGCCTTCAATCTTTCCCAGCATCAGGGTCTTTTCCAGTGAGTCAGCTCTTCGCGTGAGGTGGCCAAAGTATTGGAGTTTAAGCCTCAGCATCAGTCCTTCCAGTGAACACCCAGGACTGGTCTCCTTTAGGATAGACTGGTTGGATCTCCCTGCAGTCCAAGGGACTCGCAAGAGTCTTCTCCAACACCACAGTTCAAAAACATCAATTCTTCGGCGCTCAGCTTTCTTCACAGTCCAGCTCTCACATCCATACATAACCACTGGAAAAACCATAGCCTTGACTAGATGGACCTTTGTTGGCAAAGTAATATCTCTGCTTTTTAATATGCTGTCTAGGTTGGTCATAACTTTTCTTCCAAGGAGTAAGCATCTTTTAATTTCATGGCTGCAGTCACCATCTGCAGTGATTTTGGAGCTCAAAAAAACAAAGTCTGACACTTGAGTTTTAAGCTCACTTTTTCACTCTCTTCTTTCACTTTCATCAAAAGGCTCTTTAGTTCTTCTCCATTTTCTGCCATAAGGGTGGTGTCATCTGCATATCTGGGGTTACTGATATTTCTCCCGGCAATCTTGATGCCAGCTTATGCTTCTTCCAGCCCAGCATTTCTCATGATGTACTCTGCATAGAAGTTAAATAAGCAGGGGGACAATATACAGCTTTGACGTACTCCTTTTCGTATTTGGAACCAGTCTGTTGTTCCATGTCCAGTTCTAACTGTTGCTTCCTGACCTGCTTACAGGTTTCTCAAGAGGCAGGTCAGGTGGTCTGGTATTCCCATCTCTTTCAGAATGTTCCACAGTTTGTTGTGATCCACACAGTTAAAGGCTTTGGCATAGTCAATAAAGCAGAAATAGGTGTTTTTTTCTGGAACTCTCTTGCTTTTTCCATGATCCAGCGGATGTTGGCAACTTGATCTCTGGTTCCTCTGCCTTTTCTAAAACCAGCTTGAACATCTGGAAGTCATGGTTCACGTATTGCTGAAGCCTAGCTTGGAGATTTTGAGCATTAGTTTACTAGCATGTGAGATGAGTGCAATTGTGCTGTAGTTTGAACTATAACTCCAATTTAAAAAAACGTTTTTAAAAAAATTCAACTGTTAGAATGTGTGTGTTTGGGAGTTGGATATACATAAGTGATAAAACTAGAAATCCCTTAATTATTTTATTTCACATTTTTTAGGTGCTGGTGAATCTGGGAAAAGTACAATTGTGAAGCAAATGAAGTAAGTAGATTTAAAACTTTTTTTTTTTTTTTGATGTTATTTAAGTATACCATTCCCTCAAAGGAAGTAAGTATTCTTTTTTTTCCTTTTGTCTCCTTAGAATTATCCACGAAGCTGGTTATTCAGAAGAGGAATGTAAGCAGTACAAAGCAGTGGTCTACAGTAACACCATCCAGTCAATTATCGCTATCATTAGGGCCATGGGGAGATTGAAGATTGACTTCGGTGACTCGGCCCGGGCGGTAAGTTACTAAAGTCCTTGCAGCAGACCAGAAGAGTAAAAAAAAAGAAAGCTTACATGATAACACCATACTGTATTTATCAGCTGTCTCAGGACCAGAAGAATAGTAGTGAGTGAAGTAGGTCAGAAGCTTTAGGAGTAGAGTAAGAATACACAGATTTCATAATCTTCCCGTGTAGCCAGGATGCTTTCCTTATCCATCAGATGGTTTGGACCACTCAGTAACCATTACAGTGTTTTCTGTATAACACAGTATACTGACTTCCTCTGAATCGCCATCATGGTTTTGAGTAGTTACTACCGAGTTCAGTAAACTGCCTACACTGGCATTCTTCAGAATTTGTTTATGTGATTTGGAATGCTGAAATGATCTAAATATTTGTGTTCATGCCCAGACTAAAAAGCAGTCTAGTCTCAGATGATGAAAACAGTATAAAGTTTGCTTATCTTTGGAATCAGAAAATACTTGCCATTAGAAAACATCTTTCAGAATTTCAGAGCTAGAAGGACAAGGACCTTAGGAGACACGCTAGTTCCATCACTTCGTTTTGGCAGTAAAGGAACTGGAAACCAGGACATCCCATGATAGGAAAGATTGCCCCAGGGTGGTGAGCAAGGCAGTGTGCCTGTGCTTCCTTATGTGACCCAGTATGTAACTTGTTTGCAGTTTGATTGGAAACAGCCCCAGCCTGGCCCATCTATTACATTTTCCTCTTTTCTCCCCAGTCCTGGGTAGCTTGCTTAATCTGCTTTAAGTTTTTTTAATTTGTGTATGGTTTCTTCTTCACTCATTCTTTTTTTTAAATAACATGGTAAAACTTGATGTTTCTAGAAACCTTTAAGTAAGTCTCTAGATTAGTTTTTAATATTTTGGTACAAAGTAGATGTATATTATTACTACTGTTACTACTACTACCCCCTTTTATAGTTTTTATTTTTATGTGTTCAATATGTGTTATCTCCCTAATAATACTATAAAGACTGTTTTGTATAGAGACCATAACTTTTTATCTTCTCACATCTGCCAGGTTTTTAATTTTATATACAGGCTCAATTTGTACTTAATAGGAAAAAAAAATGAATGAAAGCATCATTAGAAAACATATATTGGGGAAATCTGTAAAAATTTATTTTGTATAATAAGTCACTAAAATTTCTTTATAAGTTGTGGGGCATATTAATTTACTAAGCTTTTCTTTTTAAATAAGGAATATTTTCAAAGACTTCAAGATCATTTTTAATAATAATTCATAGCATTCTTCTAACTTATCTTTTCTGAAACAGCATTTGATCATATCCAGACAATTTTTGCCTTATCTCCTATCCATTCAGGCTGTAACTTATTCATTTATCATTATTCATTCAGGAAATGTTTCTGAGCTCTTAGTCATACACAAGAGAGCTACCCTAAGATAAGGAATTGAATAAATTGTACTTTACATTAATTCCAATTCACATGCACAGTATTATGCATTCAGATCTTACATGTGATTATTAAAGAGAAAGGTTTTGTAGCCTCCATTGTGTGAGGTAATGAAGGGTCAATGCAAGCTGCTTTTTTATGAGGTCTTTTTATTTTCATATTTTTCTCAAGAAATATTTTCATTTTCTGTCCTCTGGGGGGAGATTTGGGCTTAATTTCAGGACTGACTGGGCTTCCCTGGTGACTCAGCTGATAAAAAATCGGCCTGTAGGGCAGGAGACCTGGGTTTGATCCCTGGGTTGGGAAGATCTGGGAAGGGCTACCCTCTGCAATATTCTGGCCTGGACAATTCAATGGACTGTATATATAGTCCATGGGATGGCAAAGAGTTGGACACGGCTGAGCAACTTTCAGAGACTTTGTTTCAGGACTGACTGGGAATAACTGCTCCCTCACACAAGGTTTTTTTTTTTTTAACTGGTTTTCTGATGCTTTGGAATCTACATGAGGGCCTGCCGTGGTCAGTTCTGTTTCACCCACTCTTTCTAGACTCTCTAGCTGTATCCTAGTAACTTACTTTCTTCCTTCCTTCTGCCTGTTACCTCTGCTAATGTTAGCCACTGTCACTCTTTCGCACAAATGTCTTCAGGCTGTCTCATTGGTTTTGAGTGGTCTCCTCCATGTCTTTGCAGCCTTGCCTCTATGCAAGTTTTAAAATACTGTGAGGCTCTGGAAATAGTGCTCAGGAATACAAAGAGGAATTAAAGACAGCTTGGACTTTGAGCTTGATAATTGGAGCATGTGTTAAGAGTTTTCTAGACCAAAACAAGGGGAAAAAGCATTCTAGAAAGAAGAAACTGTATAGTGAAAGGCTGCATATGTTTCTTTTTCTAAGGTATCAATTCTTGGAAGTGTTAGCCTTAAGTTGAAGGATAACCAGATATTTAAGTGTGAAGGTACTATAGTTTTTTCTGTTCTCAGAAAAAACACAAAGTGAATAATCTCTTCTAGCAACTGTGCATCAGTGTCAGCTCAGCCTCATTAACTTAGATATGTCAACATTTGAATTATTTAGTATCTTTTTTGGTACGTTTATTTGGCTTTACTGGGTTTTTAGTTGTAGCGTGTGGGATCTAGCTCCCTGACTAGGGATCAAACGCAAGCCCCCTGCTTTAGGAGCCAAGGAATCTTAGCCAGTGGACTGACCACCAGGGATTGTTCCGAATTTGTTAATATCTTAGTGAAAAATTACTCTCTTTTTTTCTTTACTGGCTTTTATTTTCTTGGTTTTTACTGAGGTTGAGAATCTTTCTTTTTCTATCTCTTCGTAGTATTGAACTTAGTATTTGGACTCGTCGTAGTAGTCTTTACTCAGTTCTGTTTAATACCTTGTCCTTTTTCACATTAAGTCTCTTAGAATATTATTCAGGATATTTCTTTTATTGTCTTAAAACAGTATTTTTCTTACGTTAGAAGTCGTTTCCTTCAGGCAATTCTGACTTCTGTGTTTTGTGCCTTTAGATGTTCTTCATCTTAAAATTATTTTTAAAAACATATCTTCTTTTTCTAGAATAACATGTCCACTCATCTGGAAATGTTATTTGTGTCTCCTGCTAGGTGGAATCTAAGTATGTTTTATAATTTGGTCATCTCTTGCCTTACAAACCATGTATTAAGTAGTCTGTTCCTGAGTGACTTGAAAATGCTACCCTTAGCATTCTGTTGAGTGTTTTTAGACTCCGTTTTTGGTTTTATTTTTCCTCACTGATATATTCTTTTTTCCCCAGCTCAGTCACATTTTCATCATAAGATGGAAATAATAATAACATCTACCTTTGAGGGTTGTGAGGAATAATGACAAGACTTTACCACATGCCTTGGTCATAAGAGATTTCAATAAATGTTTATTACTGCTACTGTCATTTATAATGACTATACTACTATTATAATTTTTGTCAGAGTAACATTTAGTTTCTCTTGATTTATAGGACATGGGTATTTGCTAGGGTGAGTGCATCCATTCCACTATTTTTTAACCAAAATATCAAGGCTACGATCCATTTCTCTTCCAGATGAACTCAGGAATCATTGTAATTCCCCACATCCCTATTGAAACGAAAAAGCCTATCAGTGTCTTAACTGGAATTATATTTTAATATGTAGGGTAACTGAGTGAGTGAGAACTGATGACAAAATGTATTTTAAATTTTAAGAGATGGTGACTCATTTGCTGTGGTTTGCTTCATATTTGGCAGCTAGTGAATTTGCAAAGCAGATTACACATTAGTTATTTAAAATGAGAGGAAACAAAATTGTTTTCAAGGCTGGCATAGAGCAATCAAATTTTGTACCTAATATACTTTCAGAACTCTCATAATGAGTGTAGTTAATCTGTGGATGACAATACTGATAAATTAGATTATTTTGTTTTTAATAATGTGCAGTTAGGGAAGCCTTGAATAGGGGCCTGTAAACATGTCTTAGGCACTGCACACAAGCATGTACACAAGTGAGCACAGAGGTAGGGGAAGTAATTAGACAGACTTGCAGCAATTGACAAGTTAATAAAAATGTATTATGTCATTTAATTAATTTCCAGTAGAATTAGTATTAAAATGTTAGAAACAAAAGAAGATAAAACACAGGGCTGATCTTTCATCCAAGAAAGCTTGAGAAGTACTTCCGTAGAATAAGCTGGGCTATAAGGAACAGAAATCCTTGCCTTAAATTGACTTAAGCTCCCTTTCTCCCCCAAGCCTCAGCATGCTCCTGCACTGCTGCTGCTGCTGCTGCTGCTGCTAAGTCGCTTCAGTCGTGTCCAACTCTGTGCAACCCCATAGACAGTAGCTCTCCAGGCTTCTCTGTCCCTGGGGTTCTCCAGGCAAGAATACTGGAATGGGCTCCTGCACTGTGGCCACTTTCCTCTTCCTCTGATTTTTAAATTTATTTAATTAGTTAGTTGCATTATATCTGTCTGCCAGATTTGCCAGATTGCTTTTGAGAAAGGCTGTATCAGTGTACTTTCCTAGCAGCAGCGCTGTTTCTTAGCAGTCTCAGTAGCCAAAATCTTGCAGTCTTAAATTTTAAAAATATTGGCTAATTTAAGTCTTACTTCAATTTAATTTGCCTTTTCAATTTTTAATACAACTATGCATTTTTCCATATCTTCATTGACTCTTTTTCTCTACGTTTGTCACCTATTTTATCCTGTATTCATTTATTGATTAGAGTATTGGTGTTTTGATTAATCTCTTTGCTTGTTTGTATATATATGGGATTCCCAGGTGGCTCATTGGTAAAGACTCTGCCCTGCCAAGCAGAAGATGTGGGTTCAGACCCTGGGTCTGGAAGGTTCCATGGAGAAGGAAATGGCAACCTACTCCAGTATTCTTGCCTGGGAAATCCATGAACAGAGGGGCCTGGCGGGCTACAGTCCATGGGGTCATAAAGAATGGACACAACTTAGCCAGTAAACAACAACAAATGTACATATACAGTAACTCTTGGTCCACTAATGCATACTTCTCTCACATTTGGCTTACTGCCTTTCATCTTAGGTTTTCATTTTTTAAAAAATCCCCTATTATTTATTCCATTATGTTTAAATTTAGATAGTCTTCTCTCAACCAAAGGTTTACTGAATATTTATGATATTTTAAGAGTTTTTTTAGGGAGTAGATTTCAGCATTGTTTCTATGCTAGATCCTCAAATCCCTCTGAAACTTTGCTGTATGCATGGAATAAGGATGGAATAAGGATCTACACTATTTTTTTTCCTCTTCAGATGGCTATCTAAATATTCACAAGTGTTTTTTAAGTAATTGCATTCTTTCCTGATTTATCTTGCCAACTTTACCATATAAGTTCAGATTTGGGACTCCCCACCCCTATTGATCTTAATACCAGATGTTCTACATATTGTAGACTTTTAATATCTGATAATTTCAGCCCTCTGTCCCCAGTATTCTTTTTCAAAATGTTTCTAGGTATTTCTGCTTGTTATTTTCCCAGATCAGTATTTGAGTTATTTATAGTAGTAGTCTGGTTTATATTTGAGAACCAGGATGATGAAGAAGTTATATTGTTTTTGAGTCTGAGAAATAATGATTTATATATGTGGAAAGTGATACTTACCTTAATTTGAAATATATTATGTCCCTCCAGCACAGTATTTTTCTACTTTACTCAATTCATGTATCATTCATTACATATTTAACTGTCTTTTGACAGTAGGTTCTATTGTCCATACAAAGAACACTTAAATATTTATTTTATTGATTTAATATTTTAAGATACATACATTTGTAAAATTAATAAATACATGTTATATTTGTGTAATATATTGTAATTTCTTTTTTTGACTTAATGAAGCTCATGCTTACTGCAATTTAGTCAAGTTTTGCCATCTGCAATTTAAAATTAGATTATTTTATTTTTAGCACACCCTCCCCCCATTTCCTTGTCTCAGTCATTTTTACTTTAGTTACAGTTCTGTTTTTAGAGGGGGAAAAAAAAAGTTTTATGTTTATTTTTTAATCAAAGCAATTCTTTAATGTCTGGGATTAGCACCAGGAGCTGTGGAGAGGTGATTTCACTAACATTCTCAGTATTTCCTATTGAGTACACTAACTTTGGTAAAAGCTGTATAGTCGTTTTAAATTTATAGGAGTGATTTATGCTATAGAAATGTGGTAGATTAAATATAGGAGCATTTCTCATTGTATGTGGTGTTCAGTGTTGTTAACTAATATTATTAATGAAAATAATTATTCAAAACCATTGAAACAAAGGATTTCTATGTGTATATCCATCATGACATCAATATATTGATATTTTCCCTGCAGCCAAAATTTTGAAGGTGTCACAGTTTTTTAACACTCCTTGAGCATATTATTTAGCCTCTATCGTAAAGGGCTTTCTGATGATTTCTGTTTAAACTCTCCTTCTGATTCATAAATTCTGTCTGCTAGATCACAGTAAGCAATCATGTAGCCTTTGCTTAAAATTTCAGTCTCTCCCTCTCCCTCCATTTCTTGTTTTTTAGGTGGCTTTGGTTGTTAAAAAGTGCTTTTATTGAATTGAAATCTGCTCTCCTTTGCCCTAAGAATTCTTTTTCTGCTCTGTGTCTAAGCACAAAGTCTACTTCTTCCCTTTAATGAACCTTGATATATCAGAAATCAGAAAACAGCCGTATGTATTGTCGCTGAGTAACAGGTGCTCGCTCATCGTCAGTGTGGGAAAAGAGGCTATTATGCGTCTCTTGACATGATAGCAGATAGCATTTCTTATCTCTTTTCTGAGTTCCCCAAATGCCTAGTTTGTATGAGCTAGAACTTCCATTCTTCAAACCATCTTATTTGCATTTAGTTCTTAGTCATTTAAAAACATACTAACTTGGCTACATTCACAGATTTTTTTCTTGATACTTGCAAGTAATTGCCTGATAAGTAAATTTCCTCTTAACTTCACAAACAAGAGTCCTTACAAGCTGTTTTACTTACCTATAGCCCTTCAGTAATACCTATCAGTTTTCTACTCTGCATCACATTGTTTCGGTGCACTTGAGTTTTTCTTTCTTAAATGTTCTTAGTAATGTCACTACCTTAGTCGTGTCCGACTCTTTGCAACACTGTGGACTGTAGCCCACCAGGCTCCTATGTCCATGGAATTCTCTAGGCAAGAATGCTGGAGTGGGTTGCCATGCCTTTCTCCAGGGGATGTTCCCTACCTGGGGCTCTAACCTGGTCTCCTACATTGCAGGCAGATTCTTTACCATCTGAGCTACAGGGAAGCCCTAAATGTTCTTAAATAACATTCTAGTGAATCTTGAAAATACTTCAGTTGATGATAAGACTTGTCATCATTCTGCAATTTTCAAATGTGTCTTATCTTAGGTGGTGGCTACTTAGTAACTATTGACTAATATGTGTGATTGGGTGAGGTGACTAATTACCTGTGGAACTCCAAATAAATTGCACAGTCTTTCTGTGCATCGGATTCTTTTTATATAAAACCTAAAGTAAGAATAATTTTAAAAGTACCTTCCAGCTTATATTTATTCCTTAAAGCTCATCTGTAGACATCTGAATATCCTGCTAATGACGTGGGAGTATTCCAATTTATTTATTAAGGAAAAGAGACTTCTTAACATTTTTGTGAAGAGAAGACATTTTTGAATACTACAGAGGGAATACAGTTTATAAATAGAGTTTCCACAGTTTCCCAAGTCTTTTCTTCAGGCTTCTTGCCTGGTAAGTTTGAAGAGAATGTGATCTTATGACCCATACCAGTGGGCATTAGTCTTTTCTATCAAAAAATTTTATGGAAATTGAATAAATACATCATAATGAAAGCTCATTTAAGTGAAAAGCACTTTTCTAAAATGGATAGAGAAAAGTATGTTTGATGTCACTTAGTTAAAAATAAAAATGACCAAATTTAGAAATTTCTTATATGTAAGTCATTATTTGGAAAACTGAGTAACTAGTTACTGGAATAAGGTAAATGGTGCTAAGAACGACTTGAAATCGTGTTTTGTTGGAGTTTATTAAGGATCTTGTACACGTGTTACTTGCTTGCATGCATTTCTCCTGTGATTTACTAAAAAGGGAAACATATGCTTGAATAATATGTTCCCATGCTGAGTGACTTAATTATTTTCTCATGATGGGTTCCATCTGAAAAGAAAATGTTTCTCAAATTGGCAGTAGAATGAATTTATATTGTCAGTTGGTACCCGCTGCTAGCCTGTGTCACCAAATGCTTCCCTTCTGTACACCGTATCCTGAGATGTGCCATCACTTTGTAAAGAGCTACTACACCAGGCTGGAAAGATGCCCCTAGAGAAAAGTTAGGAACGGTCTACCCAGCTAACATAAGCTGCAAATCCCAGCCCAACAATCTTTGTGACGATGGTATCCTCACATCTCCCTTCTTTTGTGTTAACCATGTGATTACCCGAAGACTAGAGTTGTGTTGTAGAGCACTGTTACCACTACCTGTTTGTGGCTATTGAGTGTGTGAAATGTGCCTGATCGGAATTGGGATGTGCTGTCTGTATAAAAGAAATACCAAGTTTCAAAGAGTAAATATCTAAGTTTATATTGGTTAAATGTTGAAATATATTTTATATACAGGTGATATAAAGTATTGTGGAAATGAATTTTACTTTTTTTTTTTACACTTTTTAAAATGTGCTGTTAGAAAATTTAGAATTCCATCAGTGGTTTAAATCTCTTGGACAATCCTGACTTAGTGGGTTTTATTACCTATAGATCAGAATAACTAACTGTTGTAGACTCTGGGCTTCCCAGGTGGCGCTAGTGGTAGAGAACCTGCCTGTCAATGTAGAACAGATAAGAGATGGGGGTTTGATCCCTGGGTTGGGAAGATCCGCTGGAGGAGGGCATGGCCACCCACTCCAGTATTCTTGCCTGGAGAATCTCATTGACAGAGGAGCCTTATGGGCTACGGTCCATGGGGTTGCAGAGTTGGACACGACTGAAGCGACTTAGCACACATGCGTTGTAGGCTCAGCACTTAAGCAGAATTTAATTTTATGTGCAGTATTCCTCCTTTTAAAAACTTTTGCATGCTATCTTCTGTATGCATCATGAATTATTTCTACTTCAGAGCTGTGTTTGTTTCCTATGCTTGGATTAGCAAACACCTATCCCCACTTCTGGACCCACTGATGTTAATGTATACACACTTTAAGGTATTCTGAAATCTCAGACTATTCTGTGGAACTATTCTTGCTTTATTCCACATTACTTATTCCTTATCTGAGTTTATTATGCCTCTACAAAGTATATCACAGAGCTGACAATTCAATTCTGAAAATAACTTCTAATGGTGTCATGTGTTTTTTAGATTAGAAAACATTTTGGTGATGGGAGGCAAAGAATACAATCTTCTGTTTGGTCACAAGTGATCATCTTCCATGCATGGCTGACTGTCAGTGGGTAGTTGGTTAATATATTCCCTCATGAGCTGTCTCGTCATTTGAGCTTTCTGGTGCCTTGATAGCTGTTACTGATATCACAAAACATGGACACATGACTTAAGATTGTGCTTTTTTGATTAAGCCAATTTTTAAAGTGGTATTTTAGGGAAATCCAAGTTATGACACCAATAGACAGCATAAAGGTAATTCATGATTGTACCTTTTGTAATCAACAATGTATTTTATCTGTAGTGTCTTTTTACTTTTTAAATAAAAATGGCCTTTGAATGTTCAGGATGATGCCCGCCAACTCTTTGTGCTTGCTGGTGCTGCAGAGGAAGGTTTTATGACTGCAGAACTTGCTGGAGTTATAAAGAGACTGTGGAAAGACAGTGGTGTACAAGCCTGCTTCAACAGATCCCGAGAGTACCAGCTTAATGATTCTGCAGCATAGTAAGTAATCATAACTTCATGATCATGAATATTACTTGCAAGTCAAATATACCTCCAAGTCAGTTTTAATGCAGAATTGGCTGACACATTCTTGTACAATTCAAGGTATTCAAGATGACAATATTTGAACACTTTTTCTGTGTGTGTGTGTGTGTGTGTTTGCAGGTAGCAAGGCTCATATTTCTTTTGTGTTCAGAAATTGTCTCAGGGGACTCATGCTTATGTAACTAACTCTAATCATGCGGCATGGAACTGTTTCCAGTATACTTCCAAGAAAGTATTTGGGATTTCCCAAAGTTTACTCTGAATTTGGGTAGACCTCTAGTTTGCCTGGGACCAGCCAAAGGGAAGGGTAACTAATGTGAGTGCTCTTCATTTACTAACATGCCTGGGAAGTCACTTGTCCAGTGACAGGCACCTTGAGTCACAGGCAGCCTGTTTGAAGGGGTGTACAGTGATAGCATCAAGATATTCTTATTGATGAAAATAAAGGAGCTGTAAACTTAACAGTTGTCAAGTATATGTGCTGTGTTGCATTAGACATTGTTTATATTAATAGATATCAAACTGCAGTTTTTAGAAGAAAAATTTGCCCCAATTTTCTAGGTGGTGGCCTCAGAAAGTCTATAAAGTAAGTTTTGATAAAACCTAGTCAGGGAGTTTTCTGTTTGGTGATCTGCATAGGGAAAAAAAAATCAAGAATTTATTTCCATTATTTGGCACACATACTCAGCAATGTCAAAGATGATACTCTGAGTAGAAACAAGTGCCTTATGCTTATTTATTTTCCAAAGTTAGTTTTCTTGACAGAGGTCTTGGCTCTCAGGGTAGAAGATGCCAAGTATTAGAAGGTCTCATTTTGCTTTTCACTTTGCCACAGTGAAAAGCAAATGGGTGTGGCTGCTGAGAACCTAATTGTAGTATCGTCATGTGTTGCACGTCAGTATACTCGGCATTACGTTAATGATTTAGTGTGAGTGAAGAAGTAATACGATATATTGTGTAATCTGTCATAGTTTTTATGGCGCTATATTTTTTAACATGTATTTTTAGTGTTTTACAAGTGTATAAGCCATATGTATTACTACATGGGTATAACATCTTATTGACATGTAGTTCATCTCTCCATCTGGTGTCCTGACTTTTTACAAGGAAATATTCTTTGACTCAGTGGGTAGGCCTTTGTCTCCATGCTGTGTACTCATGATCTGCGGTATTATTTTTCCCTAGCTCTCACAGATTTACATGTATTTTGAGGTAATATTATTTATACTTAACATTGAGGACTATTTGATTTACTTTTTTAAATCTGTGCCTCAGTAAGGTCTGTTTGCCCAGTATTCTATCTCCATTACCTGATACATAGTCATCACACAATATGCCCTTATATTAATAAACCAAACTTTCCAGAAGCTAGAGGAAAAAATTAGAAAAAAATTTTCTTAGTGCAAAACACAACTCTTGGTCCACAGTACTTGCTTTGGCACCACCAGAACCTACAGAAAGATCAAAGTGGAAATTACTTACGGTGAGTAACTTGCTCTGAGCTGAGCCCAGCAAGAGGAGCTATTTGAATAATTAAGGTGTGCTTCTCAGGGACAGTAGATTAAAGTTCACTTCCCCCTATCTTCCTCGATGGATGTCCCACTTCCCGCCAAGTATATTTGCCCAGACCCCCTGTCCTGTGCACAGTGCTTGGAGTCACTTTGGCTCTCCGTTATTTCATTACTAATAGTTCTGATCTTAAGATGGCCAAAATGGAGCCATTTTTCAAGAATGAAGGCAGTCATGAAACTCATTATTCTCCTTGGTAGTTATAAGGCATCTGATTTCTGAATTCTTGACTGGAGATAGAGGGTGCTGCCAAGTTGCCCAGTAAGACCACCTAAGCATCCATCTATGATAAATTTGTGATCTTTTAAAACAACTGGAGTTTTTCACAGTGCCCATTTTTCTTTTTTGTCTTGTTGAAATATAAATGTGCATTATTTTTAGAGGCTAATAGAACTATAGCAGTGTTAAGCAAATAAATGTTTATATGAGTAATCAGAACATAGTGTAAATAAGAACAGCTCATTATTTCAAAGGGACAGTTAGGAAACTCTTGTCATGGCCTATTTTAAGTCAGATTTTATTACAGTAAAGTGAGCTTTAATATATGTGGAACTAAAAACAGATAAAATAGGAGATTATCAACAATGCAGTAATACATTATTTTAAAATACAGATAAACTATCATCTCTGTGTATTCTAGTATCAACATCACATACATATACTTGTAACATTTTGATTACTAATTCAGCAGATGGCTTTCCAATTCCATCTCCACAAATCATATATTTATTGAGCTCCTTTTGTGGATAAGTCCCCATTCTGAATGGCTAAAGAACACTTTGAGAGGGCAGCATCAATTAAAGTTGCAAAAGTTGGTGCTTCTGTAATGAACCCTGAGGTATTTGCTAAATTATCTTGAACTGTTCCATTCTAGTATTAGAAAACACTGCAGTCATGCTCCCCACATTCAGGTGACCTTAGGATTAATTCCATGCATAGCCTAGTAGTGGACTTACGTTCCAAGATACAAGATGTGACTGTTCCTACCTCCTTACTACGCTTTTTCTGATGTGAATAACTTTCCCTTTTATCCATGTACCTCTCAGATTTCTGTTACACTCTTCACCTCACTCTCCAATAAGCCCTCTTCTTAACCACTCAGGTTCACCTTAATCTCTCTATACCTGTACTGTGTGTAACATTATTGATTCTACTGCATAGTTGGACACAAAAGAATTGCATAGTATGATACCACTACATTTTTATAGCACGACATATTCTGCATTATTGGCAGAGAGAGTTGAGTGAGTGGCTGAAACCAGAAATAAAATATGAAGGTTGATTCATAGAGCCAGTAAAATGTAGAGTACAGGAGCATGTGTAGTGTTTTTCTGTGTAAAACTTAAGGCTAGTTGAAAAGGAACAATACTGAATTCAGCCTTTGGCAAGGGGTTTCCTCACTACTTTCTCAAAAAGGAAGCCTTTCTACAATAACTCCTCAACAAAAAAATGTTTAGAAAATAAACACAGTGGTACATCAAAAAAACGTAATAAAGAGTTTTAAGAGACAAATTCATGGCTTGCAGTGAGTTCGGGTGCTTATGGAGTTTTGGGGCTGGAGAAGTATAAACATTTTCATTTCAGAGAGAGTTGTGTAAGATACAGATTTAAATTGGTCAAATTACATCATTACACAGAAATGCAAAAACTTGCAGTGATCTGTAGTACTTTATGCATCAAAATGTTTTGCTCTTTGATTTAGATGATCTTTATTGATAATGTTAACTATTAGCGTATTATTTATTTTTCAGCTATTTGAATGATTTGGACAGAATTGCACAACCAAATTATATTCCAACTCAACAAGATGTTCTCAGAACTCGAGTGAAAACCACAGGAATTGTTGAGACCCATTTTACTTTCAAAGATCTTCATTTTAAGTGAGTAGCTTCAAAGCATATAATATATGAATTCAGATATATAATACAAAATACAATGTTTAAGGGAAAAAGGTATAAAAAAGTTTAAAATTTAGAGTTGGAAATTACAAAAAAATGTTTTTCAGGTCCAAAGAGGGATATTTTTATTTAAGAAAAAGTAACCATGCAGATTTCTTATGCCTGTATTATTCACAGTGGCTTAAATAAAAATAGATTTTGGTTTTTATTTTTAAATATAAACTACTGCTCTAATACTGTATATTTTAGAAAAGTGTTGCCATCTATTTTTAGGTTTTACTGATAGAATATATGCTGATTTATGGAAATGTTTTTAAAAGCTACCTTTTAAAAATTTTTCACAAAGATTTTTACGCACACTTACATTTCTACTATTTCATGATGAAAAATGTTCGTTTAACTTACAGTGTATTATAACTTATTGAGGTCTGAACAGAGAAGCATTGAATGGTAGCCTATAGAATGAAAGGAATCCTGAAATTCATTTTGTCTTGTTTGCTCATTTTATAATGTACCAAGTTCAGGGAAGTTCAGTTAAACATTGAAAATTGTTACTTATTGAAAAAAGAAAAACAAAATGTGAGAAAAAGTGCTGAATTTTGCTCCAGTTAATTCCAGTGCTCTGAAACAGTATGGTAACAAATCAGAATTTCTGAAACTATCTTAAAAAGAGGTTTCTAGTCAGAGATTAAAAAGAAATATTCGTCAGCTCACCTCAAAGAAGCTCAATATTACACACCGTGGGGAGCACAGCTAAATATGCAACTATACCTCTGAGTCTCTCCATAAGTATTTTAAATATAATACATCTGTTACTAGCATTCATCACTACATTATCCCACATTCAGTGATTCATGTAATTGAGTTTTCCAGGAAATTAAAATTTAATTTCAGTTTTCCATGGCAGCTTCCCTCTCAGAAGCAAACACTACCTTGCTTTCTTAAACAGAGATACAGATCATAATTAGTTTATCTGAGCATGTAACTTTTGGTACTATAATATGGTACTGTTTTGTATTTGCTTGTAATTTTTTTCTCCTCTCCCTGCTGGTATTATCTTTTATTTACTGAAATCATTTGCCTTCTTTTAGTTTGCTTACTATTTGTAGAATATTACATAGCCAAACTCAGGAATATTAAAATAGCATTATTTTAAATCATCTGATTTGTCTTACTTGATTACTATTGCTGGATTTATTTTAAAATTATGAAATGATTTTAAGTATAAGGAAGTTCAGTGTTTGACTTGTAAGGTTTATTGCACTTTTTTAAAATCCTAGTACACCTTAAATTCTGATTAAAAAAAAAAAAATTCTTTTTAACCTTGCTTTACGACCGTATTTGGTAGCAATCTTAAATTATGTTCAGATCATCACTTTATTCTAACTGTGAAATCTGAGGAAAAAGTACCTGGGGTTAAGGTTACCAAATAAGGATTCTGGACTTGCCCTTGCTAGGTAAAGGCAAACGTGTTTAAGATTCTTAATAGATTGTTCCAGTCTTGCCCAGTGTCAGAGGTTTATACATAAAATGGGTTATTATCTGTGAAAGAAAAACATAGAGGTGACAGCTCTGTAAATGATGGGAAATGGCAAAGGTAAATATTACGTCAATTATTTGGTGCTTCAGGCAGTCTGTGTTAAATTCAGTCATGTTCTTGGGTAGATGCACTATAAATATTTACTTCCAGACCATACTCGCCACTTCCAGCCTAGATTTCCCAAAGTTGTCATTTCAGCATCAGGTAGGTTGTCTGTTCTCATGATCCTCCCAGGAACCTTGCTCTGTTTAGTCTTCTTGGGTGACGTAAAGTTTCACAGGATGTTTTTAGTCACTGTTTTCACTTGCTGACTTAAACATAGGTCTGTCAGGAACTTCAAATAAACTTTGTCTTATTTTGGATTTGAATTGTTAAATTACTATCATTGCTAACATATGGTTCCAAGTATGCTTTTTATATATTTAAGAGTCTCAGAAAAATGAAGACAAAAATGCGCTTAGAACAATTCTACTGGAAACTCCTGAGTGTGTTTTATTCTTTTGTGTGTTGTGTGGTATAAATTCATTGTCCAATTTTTTAACTGCTGATACAAAATTTGTTTCACTTGTTTTGTGGTATGGGAATTAACAAATTTAAAATGAGGCAACAAAGCATTATAACTTAGGAATATATACTGTCACCTCTGTGACCAGGCATTTATGGACAGTGTCTATGAGGATTATTTTGCTTTAAAGAATCAACAGTTTTATTGGTAGTTACATTTCTGTTGAAAATAGAATTTTCTAATAGAAGGGATACTTTATCATTGTAATATGTTTCTGTTCCTTTTCTATAGTCATGTAAATGTGCAGTTGGTTTTGGGGTGGAAAGTCATTTATGGGGTAGTGTTTATGTATAGTCAGTTAGCATTGCCCCAGTCTTGGTCACAGTGATAAAGTAACAGTCTTGAGAGTAAGTCAGCACAGTTCAGGATCTTCAGTACATTCCCTTCCATCTTCCCTCCCTCCCCCTGCTTCCCTAAAGAAAGAAATCTAAGAAAGCTCAATTTCACTCCCTGTTTAATACTAGTCAATAGTCTCTTCATATGAAGGAGAACATATTATAATCATTTTTTGTTTTGGGTTAAATGGAAATTCAGAATTTGAAGATAATTTTAATACATGTGTCAAACAATGAATAATGCTCTGTGTACAGTCTGATCCTTCGTTGTATTAGTTCTTAGTCATTTTTGCTCGAGTTAGGCCAGTGATTCTCAAAGTCCAGTCTGCAAATCAGCAGCATCAACATCACACATAACGTTTGAGAAGCACTGGCTTAAAGAGTCTTTGTTTATGTTAGGCTTTGCTGGTGGCTCAGATGGTAAAGAATCCACCTGCAATGCAGGGGATCCAGGTTTGATCCCTGGGTTGGGAAGATCCTCTGGGGAACAGAACGTCTACCCACTTCAGTATCCTTGCCTGGAGAATTCCCAAGGACAGAGAAGCTTGACAGGCTATAGTCCATAGGTTCACTTATGATCAATAATGAATGACCCTCATTCATTCATAAATTAAATTGAAGAGATTGTTTCTGTATTCATACTACTTATCAACTTAAAGCTCTTTTATATTTAACATTTGCAGAGCATAACTGGAAGGTCTGTATCTTTAACATGTTAAAATTAGTCTGTTATTGATCCATATATAATATTAGAGAATGCTCTAATTGCACTCTTTTTACATGTAGCTGTCCAGTTTTCCCAGCACCACTTTCTCCATTGTAGTTTCTTGCCTCCCTTATCTTAGATTAACTGACTGTAGGTGTGTGAGTTTATTGCTGGGCTTTCTGACCTAGTCCCTTGATCTGTATTTCCGTTCTTGACCCAGTATCATGCTATCATGGTATTTTGATTACTGAAGCTTTGTAGTATAGTCTGAAGTCAGGGAGTCTGACTCCTCCAGCCTCATTTTTCTTTCTCAAGATTACTTTGGCTATTTGGGATCTTTTGTGTTTCCATATAAATTTTAAAGTTTTTTAGCTCTAGTTTTGTGAAAAATAGCATTGGTAAACACTAGTCTATTACTGCTTAAAAGTGTTTTAAAATACTCTGTAGACACAGTTCATTATTTCATTCAAGAAATACTTATGCAGTACATTTGTTTGTCCAGTGGAGGCCAAAACAAAGTCTTTGTCTTTACATCATTGTAGGGTTGGGCGATGAGAGGAAATGAAATACATATTTAGTATTCAGAGGGTGGTAACTGCTATGATGAGAAAAGCAAGATGGCATATACTAGCTAGCTCCCTAAAGCTTCTGTAACAAATTACCACAAATTTGTGGCATAAAACAACAGACATTTATTCTGTGATAGTACTTGAAGCGAGAAATTAGTTTGTTAGCAGGATTATGCTCTTCCTGAAGGCTAAAAAAAAAAAATCTAATTCTCATCAAAATCACGTTTAATATCTGTATTTCTAACCAACCATATTTCAAGGTATTTTGGACTTTTTCTATCAAATTATTCAAAATTCTTCCAACCTTTCTCTACTACCCACATCCAAAGCCACATCCACAGGAGTATTTGATTTACTGCATCACCCAAACCTGGGTACTAAACATGTGTCACTTAGGGTTCTCGATGAAACAGCCTCTTCAGTTTAGTTCAGCTCAGCCGTGTCCGACTCTTTGCAACCCCATGAACCGCAGCACGCCAGGCCTCCCTGTCCATCACCAACTCCCAGAGTCTACCCAAACCCATGTCCATCGAGTCAGTGATGCCATCCAACCATCTCATCCTCGGTCGTCCCCTTCTCCTTCCACCCTCAATCTTTCCCAGGATCAGGGTCTTTTCCAATGAGTCAGCTCTTCGCATCAGGTGGTCAAAGTATTGGAGTTTCAGCTTCAACATCAGTCCTTCCAATGAACACCCAGGACTGGTCTCCTTTAGGATGGACTGGTTGGATCTCCTTGCAGTTCAAGGGACTCTCAAGAGTCTTCTCCAACACCACAGTTCAAAAGCATCAATTCTTCCACACTCAGCTTTCTTCACAGTCCAACTCTCACATCCATACATGACCACTGGAAGAACCATAGCCTTGACTAGACGGACCTTTTTTGGCAAAGTAATGTCTCTGCTTTTTAATATGTTGTCTAGGTTAGTCATAACTTTCCTTCTAAGGAGTAAGCGTCTTTTAATTTCATGGCTGCAGTCACCATCTGCAGTGATTTTGGAGCCCAGAAAAATAGTCAGCCACTGTTTCCCCATCTATCTGCCATGAAGTGATGGGACTGGATGCCATGATCTTAGTTTTCTGAATGTTGAGCTTTAAGCCAACTTTTTCACTCTCCTTTTTCACTTTCATCAAGAGGCTCTTTAGTTCTTCTTCACTTTCTGCCATAAGGGTGGTATCATCTGCATATCTGAGGTGATTGATATTTCTCCCGGCAATCTTGATTCCAGCTTGTGCTTCCTCCAGCCCAGCGTTTCTCATGATGTACTCTGCATAGAAGTTAAATAAGCAGGGTAACAATATACAGCCTTGACTTAGTCCTTTTCCTATTTGGAACCAGTCTGTTGTTCCATGTCCACTTCTAACTGTTGCTTCCTGACCTGCATACAGATTTCTCAAGAGGCAGTTCAGGTGCTCTGGTATTCCCATCTCTTTCAGAATGTTCCACAGTTTATTGTGATCCACACAGTCAAAGGCTTTGGCATAGTCAATAAAGCAGAAGTAGATGTTTTTCGGGAACTCTACTGCCTTTTCCATGATCCAGCAGTTGTTGGCAATTTGATCTCTGGTTCCTCTGCCTTTTCTAAACCCAGCTTGAACATCAGGAAGTTCACGGTTCACGTATTGCTGAAGCCTGGCTTGGAGAATTTTGAGCATTACTTTACTAGCATGTGAGATGAGTGCAATTGTGCAGTAGTTTGAGCATTCTTTGGCATTGCCTTTCTTTGGGATTAGACTGAAAACTGACCTTCTCCAGTCCTGTGGCCAGTGCTGAGTTTTCCATATTTGCTGGTATATTGAGTGCAGCACTTTCACAGCATCATCTTTCAGGATAGAAATAGCTCAACTGGAATTCCATCACCTCTACTAGCTTTGTTCATAGTGATGCTTTCTAAGGCCCACTTGACTTCACATTCCAGGATGTCTGGCTCTAGATGAGTGATCCCACCATCGTGATTATCTGGGTCATGAAGATCTTTTTGTACAGTTCTTCTGTGTGTTCTTCCCACCTCTTCTTAATATCTTCTGCTTCTCTTAGGTCCCTACCATTTCTGTCCTTTATTGAGCTCATCTTTGCATGAAATGTTCCCTTGGTATCTCTAATTTTCTTGAAGAGATCTCTAGTGTTTCCCATTCTATTGTTTTCCTCTATTTCTTTGCATTGATGGCTGAGGAAGGCTTTCTTATCTCTCCTTGCTATCAAGAACCTGGCTTACCTGACAGTGGGTGTTGGTTTGCAGTGCAGGACAGCAGGCTTAGGTAGATACTAATTTTGCAGTATTGAGGCAGAATTTTTTTCTTCTATGAAACTTCAGCTTTTGCCCTTAAGGCCTTTCAACTCAATATATGAGGTCTGCCCACATTATCAAGGATAAACTCCTTTAGTGAAAATCAACTGATTATAGATACTAAGCGTAACAATAAAATACCTTCACAGCAGCACCCAAATTAGTGCTTGATTAAGTAACTGCATATGCTAGCCTAGCCAAATTGATACATAAACCAACCATCAACAGAGGGAAAATGTGGGAGAGGGAGGGTTCTGTTGTTATTTTACATGGAGTGGTATATGACATATGATGAGAGAAGTTAGCTAAAATATATTATTTTTTTGGTAATGTAGTCTTCCAATTGTGTTCCTTGGCAGTTTAACAGATGGGTAATCATTTTAATTTCTTTTATTTTGCTTGATCTTCATTACCAGCTGTCCTTTTTGCATCTTACCCATTTTAATTTAGTGTGTAGTAGAATCATTTTGTTATATAGCATACTTAAACTTAATGAACAATTTACCAGGTAGACTAATAGAATACCACTTAAATGATGATAAAACTAACTAGTATTGTTACTTTTATATTGAGTACAAATCTGATGCACTTGGATTTGGTTTATAGGCCAGTGCTACTCTACTGGGAAAATTCGTTTTGCCTGAGAATTAAATAGGGACTATTTTAATTAGTGCAGTATCTAGATAAATGGAGTCTTTTAAAATGTACCAGTTTGCATAGTGTTTCTATTATGTAAGCAGCTATTTCTAGATTACATAATAATTTATGTGAATTTCAACTTTTGCTTAACTTATACTCTTAGAGGAGAAAGCAGAAAACATCATTATCTTTATATTGTTTGTGTTACTACATTGTATAGCAACTTAGAATAGAATGGTCTCCTATTGCATATCATGTAAAAACTCCTAGTATTCACACTATTCAGTAGGCCACCCATTTATCTCATCTCTTTTTTTCTGTACCTTGGTTTTATTTTTTGATTTAGGCAATCTGTTTGCCCCTATTTGAATATGACCCCTTTCTTACCTCTAATGGTTTCTCCTTTACGTTTAAGTCCTGCTATATTGCTTCAGAGAGAAAACATTTTGTAGTTGGACAAGGGGACCATGTTCTCTGCCTCTAATGTTCTGTGACTCTGGTGAATTGAATATACTCTATTATCTCTGCACTCTCTAGATATTTCCTGTGACTTCTCTGTTTAAAACACACAAATGAAGGGGCTGAACTATGTGTAATGTTCTTGTTCTAAGGTGGTCTCATATGTTAATGAATTTAGGTTTTTTTCTTTTTAAGGTATTTTGGGTTTTTTGTGTTTTATTGTGAGAGACCTTCCCTTCTAGCAGACTTTTTCTCCCTTAAAGTCCTTTTCTCCTTACCTTCCATCCCACATTGTCCATGCGATTTGGAGCTTTCTTGTTGATTTTTTTATAGAACTCCTTGGTGTGTCTGAGCATTCAGGGTGATGTCAAACTCATTTCTCCTCTTACAGAATGTTTGATGTGGGAGGACAGAGATCTGAGCGGAAGAAATGGATTCATTGCTTCGAAGGAGTGACCGCCATCATCTTCTGTGTGGCGCTGAGTGACTATGACCTGGTTCTAGCTGAAGATGAAGAAATGGCAAGTAGAACCTCTTTTAAAGATTGAACATGGAATAGGAAGAGTTGGAGTCGTTGCCAAGAATTTTTCTAAGAAAACGTCTTGAGAAATTCTTGCTAATGCCTGAATAATGTGAAAGTTCAGGCACTTTTCTCTAACTTTTCTATTTAGTACATTTCCCTCTTAGTATGCAAAGAAGCATAGTTTTTATGATGGATCCTCATAAAAAGGAGAAGACAAAGAGTTCAACCCTCGATGCTTAACTAGGCATTTCTGAGATCTGGTATCTACATACTGAATAAAAATAAAGTTAGCTCCATTATAGTCCAAGGCTTATATTTCTTTCTTCTGCCAGCTTAGTAATCCCTGGGCTATATTATACTATATTATACTTCGTGGCTGTCATGTAATTGGCACATGTGTTTCAGTGTACCATTAATCTGGGGGAAATATTTTTAAATAGAAGAGCTATAAATGTTTCTTTTTTTTTTTTTTAAGGTAAGGTATATACAGTTACCGTTCAGTAGGTGTAACATACAGCATTCATTTCTGTCCTTCTGGTGCTCTATAATATATCAGTACCCTTTTTGAAACCACAAATACCAGAAGGGCAGGAAACAGGAATTGGAGGTTTCCTTCCTTCATACAGTATTATATAGGGTATTGGTCTAATTGTATTCAGCTTTTTCAGTTTATTAATCTTTAAAAACCTCTACTTACCTTTTAATGGAAACTTCAGTTCACTCAGTCATGATGAGGTCTCCTCTGAGATGTCTGCACTTGCCATTTCTAGATCACAAGCTCCTGCAGTACAGTGACACACCGCGGGCACTCAGCGAGTGCTGGATGGATGCAAAAGGGTGATGAGTGATGCAGATATTCATCTCGCCTAAAATCGTCACGTGTGCTTATTCTTAAATGGCATAAGTGTATTTTTGTGATAGGTTATCTATTTTTCAGCTGACTAAGCTCTATTGTACTGCCACACTTTTTTTTACCAGACACTCATTATTTTTTGAAAGTAATATTTCTCAGAATCTTTGCCCTTATGACACACTGGCTGTTTTCTATTATAGAACCGAATGCATGAAAGCATGAAGTTATTCGACAGCATATGTAACAACAAATGGTTTACAGATACATCTATTATACTTTTTCTGAACAAGAAGGATCTCTTTGAAGAAAAAATCAAGAAGAGCCCTCTCACTATATGCTATCCAGAATATGCAGGTATTTTACTTTCTCTGTCAACTCGTAGATTTCTAAGTGAAAGTTCCCCTGAGCCAAGATTTCAGTTGTTGATTTGAATCTCTTGGCTTAGTAGTTCTTAACCTCTAAGCAAAATTATTTAGCAAACTGCATTCAAGGCCAGCTTGCTTGGGCTAGCTCCTTGAGGTGTGGAGGATTAAAAATAACATTCGTTTTATGGAAAAGCTGTTAGATAATTTTCTATGGTGACCCTGAGTCTTTGCAAACGTAAGATACTGATTTGTTCATGCAGTTAACAGATCTTAGGTATTGTGTGATGCACAATAAATAAGACATGTCTCTGTTCACTGACTAATCTCTAAGACAGAGATACTCCTAAGGAAACAGATAATACAACAACAGTGCAGCATGTGGCTACAGAGGAAAGTGAACAGTAATTGTAAGGGGGGAAAGATGAGAAAGGAGTCTGAGGTAGCTAACTGCTCAGGGGAATGGGGGAAGGGTTCACAAGAAATCCAGGCTTTGGTAATGAGACCTTAAAGCTACTTCAATTTTACTGCTGTGGAAAACGGTCTGCTTTGAGAAGAGGAAAGCTGAGTTGCAGTCCTGGCTTTCCCATAATTTGCTCTTTGATCTTGAATGAGGCAGTTAATTTCCCTGTCTCAGTACTCCATCTGTGAAATCAAAAGTTAGGCAAAAACCCTGCTTTAGTTCTTTGGAACACTTCCCTGGCTGCTACTGGAAGTGGGCACAAGGAACACAGATATTCCACCCCTCGCCCCCCAGGTCCCCTCCACAGAGAGTCGAACGTGATAGAAAAAAACAACCCTTGCTCCATCCTAATTATTTTAAGAATTTTTTTCTTATAAACAAAATTTTAGTTTTGTGTTGAGTAAATGATACAAATATTTACTGCCTTTCCATGGGCAGTGTTAAAACTGTGTGCTATGGATGCTTATATCCCACTAACACAGGTGAGAGCAGTGGGAGGAATGAAGCGAGAGAGTCCCGAACTAGATCCAAGTCTGCTGACCTGCTGCGTCCGGAACATTAACAGTCAGAGTACATTTAATTACATTCTCACTGGAGGCAAAGCAGAGGGTTCTTCAATCAGTGTGACCCTACTGCCCTTTACTACAGCCCTCTTTGTAAATCACAGAGGTATCAGTTCAGTTCAGTCGCTCAGTCACGTCCGACTCTGCACCCATGGACTGCAGCATGCCAAGCCTCCCTGTCCATCACCAACTCCTGGATTTTACTCAAACTCATGTCCATTGAGTCGGTGAAGGCATCCAGCCACCATTAGGGTCTTTTCAAATGAGTCAGTTCTTTGCATCAGGTGGCCAAAGTATGGGAGCTTCAGCTTCAACATCAGTCCTTCCAGTGCATATTCAGGACTGATTTCCTTTAGGATGGACTTAGTTGGATCTTCTTGTAGTCCAGGGGACTCTAAAGAGTCTTCTCCAACACCACAGTTCAAAAGCAACAATTCTTCGGCACTCAGCTTTCTTTAGAGTCCAACTTTCACATCCATACACGACTATTGGAAAAACCACAGCCTTGACTAGATGGACCTTTGTTGGCAAAGTAATGTCTCTGCTTTTTAATATGCTGTGTAGGTTGGTCATAGCTTTTCTTCCAATGAGTAAGCGTCTTTTAATTTCATGGTTGCAGTCACCATCTGCAGTGATTTTGGAGCCAAAAAAAATAAAGTCAGCCACTGTTTCCCCATGTATTTGCCATGAAGTGATGGGACCAAATGCAATGATCTTAGTTTTCTGAATGTAGAGCTTTAAGCCAACTTTTTCACTCTCCTTTTTCACTTTCATCAAGAGGCTCTTTAGTTCTTCACTTTCTGCCATAAGGGTATTGTCATTTGCATATCTGAGGTGATTGATATTTCTCCCGGCAATCTTGATTCCAGCTTGTGCTTTTTTCAGCCCAGTGTTTCTCATGATGTACTCTGCATATAAGTTAAATAAGCAGGGTGACAATATACAGCCTTGACGTAGTCCTTTTCCTATTTGGAACCTGTCTGTTGTTCCATGTCCAGTTCTAACTGTTGCTTCCTGACCTGCATACAGATTTCTCAAGAGGCAGGGTAGCCTTTCCCTTCTCCAGGGAATCTTCCCAACCCAGGGATTGAACCCCAGGATTCCCACATTGCAGGTGAATTCTTTACCAGCTAAGCCACAAGGAAAGCCCACAGAGTTATACTTCAATTCAAACTAATTTCACAGAGTTAACTTGTTTTTAGTTTAATTTTTGAAAGTCTTAGTATCCTAAGTCACCTTACTCAAATATTTTTGAGTGCTTTATTGGGGATAGAATTATTAATAGTTCTGATTCCAAGATTGAAGATATCTAGAATCAAGGCAATTCAGTTTTGCCTTTACTTTAAGGTCATATTCATTTTCTGTAGTGAAGTAAAGGCTTCCCTGCTGGCTCAGCAGTAAAGAATCTGCGTGCAAATCCAGGAGATGTGGGTTTGATCCCTGGGTTGGGAAGATCACCTGGAGAAAAAAGTGGCAACCCACTCCAGTATTCTCACCTGGGAAATCCCATGGACAGAGGAGCTGGCAGAATATAGTCCATGGGGTTGGGAGAGTCAGACACAACTTACGGACTAAACAACAGCAACATTGTAAAGTAGACCTTGTGTCAGAGGACCCAAGTAAAAAAGTAAAAGTGTTAGTCACTCAGCTGTGTCTCTTTCGCGATCCCATGGACTATAGCCCACCAGGCTTCTCTGTCCATGGGATTCTCCAGACAAGAATACTGGAGAGCTTCCTGACCCAGAGGTTGAACCAGGTCTCCTGCATCACAGGCAGATTCTTTACTGTCTTAGCTACCAGGGAAAGTCCCAGAGAACCCAAATCACTCCTCAAATATTACATACCTACAGAGATTTTAGAGCCACCAAGAACATACTTGTGAGCTCTTTTTTTTTTTTTTTTTTGCCAGGCCAGGTATACATTTTTTTAAAGTTAGTAATAATCACTGATCTAAGATTCTTTTAGCAAAGAGTATTATAGAATTCTTGATTCACCTGATTCAGATTCTCTGATGCACCTTCAATTCTTAATTCCTGTTCTATACTGTTTGCTATAGAAGATGACATGTAGCCTGCAAACTCCTCACTTGGTTTATCTCCAACCTCCCTCTGCTCCTGTCTTCTCTTTTTATCTGTATGTTGGCATTTCACCAAATTCTGTCTGCAGTCTTATAATCTTCCAGCATTCTATTCTTTCATAGGCATATTTATTCTCAGCATGATACATTCTGTTGTCAACTCTAATTTCTCTGTGGAGACTCAGGCTTGCATTTCCAACTGCTTGCTGAGCAGATCTGTGTTTTTTAGCACTTGAGACTCAAATTGAACTCACGCTATTTTTTTTTCCAAATCACCTTTATCTCCCTTTGAATTGTAACACCAGCCTCCCATTCTCCAGTCTTGAGCCAGGCTATATCATCTGTAATAAACCTTTAGTCAAGACAGTTCTATTACATTAGAAACTAATGTCATCTTCCACCACTCCTTCCCTCAGTCAGTCATTCTTTACCAAAACTTAAAATCAGGTTTAATATTGTACTTACTAGTTCATTCATGTATCTTGTAGTTCTGTAGATTAAGTAATGTAACTAGTTACCCGGAATATATACAGCAGATTGAGAAATGCACACAGGGCAAGCTGTTTTCTCAAAACATATTTTTAAATTAGAGGTTGCATTAGCTTCTGTGAGTCAACAGGACATTATTTATTCCTTTATATTTCAGAGTGTACCAACCTTATTATGATTTAATAAACTAAAATTTAGTTTGTAGAGTATATGGCTATCTGCTATTGACTTGAGATAAAATGTAAACTTATTTTGACAACCTAGAGAAAATTTCCTAGAAACAATCAACCAAGTTTGAATCATTAAGAAATAGAAAATCTGAATAGACTGATTAGTAAAGAGTTCAATCTGTAATCAAAAACCTCCCAGTAAACAAAAGTTCATAACCTGATGGCCTTACTGGTGAATTCTGCCAAACACTCTGAGAAGCACTGCTAGTAATTCTTCTCTAACTCTTCCATCACTTATTTTACCAGGCCAGCGTTACCTGTCACCTAAACCAGGCAAATATGTCACAAGAAAATTCAGTTCAGTCGCTCAGTCATGTCCGACTCTTCGCGACCCCATGTACCACAGCACGCCAGGCCTCCCTGTCCATCACCAACTCCCGGAGTTCACTCAGACTCACCTCCATTGAGTGATGCCATCCAACCATGTCATCCCCTTCTCCTCCTGCCTTCAATCTCTCCCAGCATCAGGGTCTTTTCCAGTGAGTCAGCTCTTCACATCAGGTGGCCAAGGTATTGGAGCTTCAGCTTCAACATCAGTCCTTCCAATGAACACCCAGGACTGGTCTCCTTTAGGATGGACTGTTTGGATCTCCTTGCAGTCCAAGGGACTCTCAAGAGTCTTCTCCAACACCACAGTTCAAAAGCATCAATACTTCGGTGCTCAGCTTTCTTTACAATCCAACTCTCACATCCATACATGACTACTGGAAAAACCATAGCCTTGACTAGCTGGACCTTTGTTGACGAAGTAATGTCTCTGCTTTTTAACATGCTGTCTAGGTTGGTCATAACTTTCCTTCCAAGGATTAAGCATCTTTTAATTTCATGGCTGCAGTCAACCATCTGCAGTGATTTTGGAGCCCCCAAAAATAAAGTCAGGCACTGTTTCCACTGTTTCTCCCATCTATTTGCCATGAAGTGATGGGACCGGATGCCATAATCTTTGTTTTTTGAATGTTGAACTTTAAGCCAACTTTTTCACTTTCCTCTTTCACTTTCATCAAGCGGCTCTTTAGTTCTTCTTTACTTTCTGCCATAAGGGTGGTGTCATCTGCACATCTGAGGTTATTGTTATTTCTCCCAGCAATCTTGATTCCAGCTTGTGCTTCTTCCAGCCCAGTGTTTCTCATGATGTACTCTGCATATAACTTCAATAAGCAGGGTGACAGTATACAGCCTTGACTTAGTCCTTTTCCTATTTGGAACCAGTCTGTTGTTTCATGTCCAGTTCTAACTGTTGCTTCCTGACCTGCATACAGATTTCTCATGAGGTAGGTCAGGTGGTCTGGTATTCCATGCCCGACTAGAAGAATACCGTTAGAACGGTCCATGCTACCTACAGCTGTCTAAAAGACTCAGTGTAATCCATATCAAAATTCTAATTGCAGTTTTCACAGGAAGAATAAATAATCCTAATAATTTTAAGTCATAAAAGATTCCAAAAACTAAAGCAGTCTTTAAAAGGAACAACAAAGGTGGAAGCACCGTGTTCCCTGGTTTCCAACAGCTAGAGTAATCAAAACAAGTGTGGTGTTGGCATTAAAAACAGAACTGAGGAACAGAATAGAGAGCCCAGAAGTAAACCATGCATACATGATCAAGTAATTTATGACAGAGGACTCAAGAATACACAATGGGGAAAGAGCAGTCTCTTTAATAAATGTTAGGAAAACTGGACAGCCACATGCTAAGAATGAAACTGGACTGCTCTCTCTACTATACACAAAAATAAACCCAAATAAAGATCTGAGTGTAAGAAATGATAGACCTCCTAGAAGAAAACATAGGCAGTAAGCTGGACATCAGTCTTGACTGTAAACTTTTAGGTTTGACACAAAAAGCAAAAATAGACAAGTGGGACTACACCAACCTAAAAAGCTTCTGCATGGCAAAGGATATCATCAACAAAATAAAACTGCAGCCAAAGGAATGGGAGAAAATATTTGCAAACCATTTATCTGCCTAGGGGTTAACATTCAAAATGTCCTTTATTGAGCCCATCTTTGCATGAAATAGTCCCTTGGTATCTCTAATTTTCTTGAAGAGATCTCTAGTCTTTCCCATCCTGTTGTTTTCCTCTATTTCTTTGCACTGATCACTGAGGAGGGCTTTCTTATCTCTCCTTGCTGTTCTTTGGAACTCTGCATTCAAATGGTATATCTTTCCTTTTCTCCTTTGCTTTTCACTTCTCTTCTTTTCACAGCTATTTGTAAGGCCTCCTCAGACAGCCATTTTTCTTTTTTGCATTTGTTTTTCTTGGGGATGGTTTTGATCACTGACTCCTGTACATTATCACGAACCTCTGTCCATACTTAATCAGGCACTCTGTCTATCAGATCTAGTTCCTTAAATCTCTCACTTTCACTGTATAATCGTAAGGGATTGGATTTAGGTCATACCTGAATGTTCTAGTGTTTCCCTACTTTCTTCAGTTTAAGTCTGAATTTGGCAATAAGGAGTTCATGATCTGAACCACAGTCAGCTCCTGGTCTTGTTTTTGCTGACTGTATAGAGTTTCTCTATCTTTGGCTGCAAAGAATATAATCAGTCTGATTTCGGTGTTGACCATCTGGTGATGTCCATGAGTACAGTCTTCTCTTGTGTTGTTGGAAGAGGGTGTTTTCTATGACCAGTGCATTTTCTTGGCAAAACTCTATTAGTCTTTACCCTGCTTCATTCTGCATTCCAAGGCCAAATTTGCCTGTTACTCCAGGTGTTTCTTGACTTCCTACTTTTGCATTCCAGTCCCCTATAATGAAAAGGACATCTTTGGGTGTTAGTTCTAAAAGGTCTTGTAGATCTTCATAGAACCGTTCAGCTTCTTCAGCATTACTGGTCGGGGCATATTGGATTACTGTGATACTGAATGGTTTGCCTTGGAAACGAACAGAGATCATTCTGTCATTTTTGAGATAGCATCCAAGTACTGCATTTCGGACTCTCTTGTTAACTATGATGGCTACTCCATTTCTTCTAAGGGATTCTTGCCCACAGTAGTAGATATAGTGGTCATCTGAGTTAAATTCACCCATTCCAGTCCATTTTAGTTCACTGATTCCTAAAATGTTGACATTCAGTCATGCCATCTCTCCTGTTTGACCACTTACAATTTGCCTTGATTCATGGACCTGACATTCCACGTTCCTATGCAATATTGCTCTTTACAGCATTAATCTTGCTTACATCACCAGCCAAAGTACAACTGAATGTTGTTTTTGCTTTGGCTCCATTGTCTTCATTCTTTCTGGAGTTATTTCTCCGCTGATCTCCAGTAGCACACTGGGCACCTACCGACCTGGGGAGTTCATCTTTCAGTGTCCTATCTTTTTGCCTTTTCATACTGTTCATGGGGTTCTCAAGGCAAGAACACTGAAGTGGTTTGCCATTCCCTTCTCCAGTGGACCACATTCTGTCAGACCTCTCCACCATGATCTGTCTGTCTTGGGTGGCCCTACACGGAATGGCTCATAGTTTCATTGAGTTAGACAAGGCTCTGGTCCATTTGATTAGAGTGGTTAATTTTCTGTGATTGTGGTTTTCAGTCTGTCTGTCCTCTGATGGAGATGGATAAGAGGCTTATGGAAGCTTCATGATGCGAGAGACTGACTGGGGGGGAAACTGGGTCTTGTTCTGATGGGCGGGGCCATTCTCAGTAAATCTTTAATCCAATTTTCTATTGATGCCTGGTACTGTGTTCCCTCCCTGCTATTTACCTGGGGCCAAACTATGGTGGAGGTAATGAAGATAATGGCAACCTCTTTCAAAAGGTCCCATGCATGCACTGCTGCACTCAGTGCCCCCAACTCTGCAGCAGGCCACCGCCGACCCACGCCTCTGCTGGAGACTCCTGGACACTCACAGGCAAGCCTGGGTCAGTCTCCTGTGGGGTCACTGCTCCTTTCTCCTGGGTGCTGGTGCACAAGGTTCTGTTTGTGCCCTCCAAGAGTCTATCTCCCAGTCCTGTGTAAGTTCTGGCAGCTCTATGGTGCAGTTATTGGTGACCTCCTCCAGGAGGGCTTATGCCAACCCAAGTTTGCTGCACCCAGAGCCCCTGCCCCTGTGACAGTCCACTGCTGACTGTACCTCCACAGGAGATGCTCAAACACAGTTCTGTCTCAGTCTCTGTGGGGTCCTTGGGTCCTGGTGTCCACACAGTTTGTTTGAGCCCTCTTAGCATCTCTGGTGGGAATGGGGTTTAATTCTAAATGTGAATTCACTCCTCCTACCATCTTGCTGGGTCTTCTACTTTGCCCTTGGATGTGGGATATCCTCACAGCCTCTCGCCACTCCAGCGCCACACAGCCATTTCTGTAGCTCAGTGTGCTCAATAAAGGACAGAAGTGGTATGGACCTAACAGAAGCAGAAGATATTAAGAAGGGATGGCAAAAGTACACAGAAGAACTGTACAAAAAAGATCTTCATGACCCAGATAATCACGATGGTGTGATCACTCACCTAGAGCCAGACATCCTGGAATGTGAAGTCACATGAACGAAGGCATCACTATGAACACAGCCAGTGGAGGTGATAGTCTTTGGTCATCTGATGAAAGTGGCGGTCATTCTGTCATTCACTTTTTTGTAACCTCATAGCCATATACCACATTGTAGACCACTATACAGCTTTTGAATAAAAAACTGAGAGATAAATGCTAGTTAATGTATTGAATATATATAGGAAGTTGAATAAAAATAGCTTCCTTTGTGGCTCAGACAGTAAAGAATCCACCTGCAATGTGGGAAACCTGGGTTCGATCCCTGGGATGGGAAAATCCCCTGGAGAAGGAAATGGCAACCCACTCCAGTATTTTTGCCTGGAGAATTCCATGAACAGAGAGGAGCCTGGAGTCGCAAGGAGTCGGACAAGACTGAGCAACTAACACAAGACTTTGAATAAAAATATACCAGTCAGTACTCAGTCAGCATTTCTTGATCAGCCACTATAGGCTAGAAGTGTTACAGGAAGCCACATCAGACATTTGTGTAAGTTGTTTCCATGTTAGGATGTAGAGTGTAAGGGGTAAAAGCAAAAAGAGGCTCTGACACTTGGAGATTGGGGCAGGAACCAAGATCATGGGGTACACGGAATACCATGCTTTTGTTTTTTTTCTTTTTTTCTTTAAGGGTAACTTACAGTCATTAAAGGGTGATTAACATTGGGTATTTTTCACTTAAAGTTTATCTTATTCTCAAATGGCAAAGACAATTATGATGGAATCTACATATTTTATACCTATGAAACCTATTTCTGTATTTTAAGGTCCACGTTGCTTACGTTTCTCTCCATTTCCCTTCTCAGGCTCAAACACATATGAAGAGGCAGCTGCATATATTCAGTGTCAGTTTGAAGACCTCAATAAGAGAAAGGACACAAAGGAAATATACACCCACTTCACGTGTGCCACAGATACCAAGAACGTGCAGTTTGTCTTTGATGCCGTAACAGATGTCATCATAAAAAACAATCTAAAAGATTGTGGTCTCTTCTGAGTTTTGGCAGTAAATGGTAAAATGCATTTTCAAACCAAATGAGTACTTACATGTGGATCTCTCTAGACTAGAGTCTTGCAGCAACACAGAATGTAGTATATGGCAAGTGCATCTGGGACCTGACCAAAGCTGTTCTATTTGTTTTTTTAAACTGAAAGTAATGGAAGGACCTTTCTTAAGTGTGAGAGGTGGTCCTGCAGTGTGAAACTAAGGGCAGTGTTAAAGCTGGGCTCTAGTGTACTGATGACTTCTACATACGTGTAAATATGCAAATGTATGTATACATGTATTTATGACTTTAGTTTTCCACATTACTTTTAGGTATTTAGTAAGTGGCAACTTATAATTTTAGTGTGATGGCTTTGGAAATAACAGAACTATTAAGTACTTTGTACTGAATGACAGACTATTGTCATGTTTGCCAGTTCTAAACAGCTTTATTTATGTTCCTGTCCTATAAATTTTTAAGTACGATGATTAATATTAGGACACATTGCAGCTCTTGTCTTGATTATATGTAGTATACTTGTAATCATAAATGTTATTTGTACAAACATTGCACAGACTATTTTAATAACATGATTCGTTCTTTAAATTTATGTTTTTTTGAAATGTTCTTGAAGATGACTATACCTGCCTTTGGATCAGTTAAACATTGTATGCATTTCAGTTTTTCTTTTAAGGGTGCATGCTAATCTGGTTCTAAGTTAGATTTGGTTTAAAAACTGTAAAATTGCAGGTTTCTGAGGATATACGTATAGACTTATAAACAGTTAATTTTTATTCAGTTGGTTTGTTTTCACTTTGAATTTTAATATTTGGATGGTATTCATGCATTGCCTTAAAGGTGATGCCAAGTTAATTTTTATAAACTTCAAATAACTACATTTTTATTTATAACTAAGTTTAGGTGGGTGCAAGAGCATTTTTGTGGGTAAAAAATAAGTCAGCATAATGAATTTTGAGACATTCATTTGTGTATTTCCTTTGGGAAATCCTTTGTACGTACCATACATGACCGCTCCTTGTTCAGAAGGTAACAGGAAAGACCTCTGAAGATTCTGCTGCTGATAAAATGCAAGCTTTAAATTCACATATGTAAGTAACTAGTTTCAAATTTAATTATCACATTATATTAAAATTACTTTTTTCCCTGAGATTATTCAAATTTCCTCCACTTGCTTGAGTTTGTATTATTTCTTTAAACTGTGCTATTATCTCTGAGAATGAAATGGGCAATTACACTTAGGAAAATGAGTAAGCGTATTTAATTAAGTCAGCAATTGTATGTATTCTCAAGTAAGTATTACATTTTCGCTAGATATTAAACTTTTGATAGTCACTGTTGTTTTAATTATTCACAGTATCTCTCTATGACCTTGTTTTCAGCAAAGTGAACAGCATTCCATACCCTACTTCTCTTTTTTTACTCGTCTTAAAAACATTTATGTAGTGTTTCAATAAGCTTTGTGGGTAAGTAGTTTCTAAATTTAGCTGTGTGTTATCATTTTGTTGAGGTCTATTTGTTGCAGTGTGTGTGTGTTTGTGTGTGTGTGTGTAACCAGAAACTACATTTACATCTGTTTCATTTGGGGATTTTTCTTTTTTGTAATGTAAAGAAATTCAAAGTTATCAAAATTCTTTAAATAAATGTGTTAGTTTAGATTCTTTATGTGCCTTTCATGAAAGATATGTTTTCATTAATTTTATGGATGGAAGACCTGTTGTATTCATCTTATGAAGCTATGTATGAAATTCAACTGTCCTGTGAATCGATTTGAATCATGAGAAATAACAGTTTAAAAAGCCACAAAGAAGCACATATTGGTGACCACCATTGATGAATTCCTAAACTTTATTCTGTGTAATTGTGTTACTAATAAAATCTAATAAATTCGAATTTTTAAAATTTTACAAACCTCTTGGCTAAATACATGTTTTTGTATTAGCACTTATCAGTCTATAGTTCATTTCTTCTTTACCTTTGTGTTTGCAATTTCATCTATTCCCAAAGCTTGACTTTTTCCTGCCCTAAATTTTCTCACAAGATGTGGTGCCACATTTGGAATTTCCTCCTCCAACTCAGTATGCCCAAACCAAATTCATCATCATTTTCCCTGTCAACCAGTTCTCACCCTCTGTCTTGGCCACTGAACCGCCATTCACGTAAGCCCTTAGCCCTCATCTCCATCTCTGATAAGCCACTATTTGCATACAGGTCTCCTTCCCAGTGCCTTACATGTGGTTTTTGTTTTATTTCTCTTTCCCATTCCCACTGCCATCTACTGAATTCAGGTCTTTGTTTAACTTCCAATTAAAATGGATTATTAATTAAATTCCCCACTTGCTTCCAGTTTCTCCTTTCTTCAGTGCAGGTTACTTATCCTAATCTAGAACTGCGCCTGTGTTCCTTTCTGTGCATTCGCTCTGACTTGTCAGTAAAATGAAATCTACTTAGCCTTCCATTCATGCTCTTCATCATATGAGCCCACTTCACTACGTCCCCTCCCCCTGCCACCTTCCACACATTCTAACAGCGCTTTATGCATAGCCTGGGCTTTCCTTCAAGCGCTATACTACATACTGCCTGCAAATGCTTAAAACAATGCCTGGGACACAGGAAGTGTTCCTTTATGTCTATTAATGTTATTGTTATTTATTAGCACTATTTTTGGTGGTTTCTTTTTTTAGATCAACTGGCATTTTGTCTTCCATCTGCCCTACATGAAACTGCATGGTTCTCATAGTGCTACCAATCACAGTTCTCACCTGCCTGGCCAGAGGCTCAGTCTGATCAGCCCTCATCCCCCTCACTGGGAAGCAGCTCAGCTGAGCCAGTCATAGAGCCAGTTCTCATTTCTCAATTTCCTAAAGCTCTTCTGGCTGCTAAAGTCCCTTCATTTCATTTATTTCAGTATCCTTTAAGAAAATAACACTTTGTGTCAGTCATTCAGGTTCAGACTTTTACCAAAAAAGCTGACTAAAATGCACAAGTTCTTACTAAATGCCAGCAGTAACTGTGAGATAGATTAAAAATGTCTCAGAGAGGTTAATCAACAACCAAGATCAACATTTCAAACCTGTGACTTCTGACTTCACATCGGTTTAATGCTACCTTATTTCCAGAAAATGTCTTAAGTATTCTTTTAAGCACCCCCATTGTCACCTTCTGAGTTTATCTGAATCATATTTTTAGACTAAAAATACATAAGATAGAAATTATGGAGCATGATGTGTCCTGCTTTGTACTAACTATACTAGAAAGCTATAGTAGAGCAGTGTGCTCTTGGCATAAAAACGTGCACATAGATCTGAGAAAAAGAATAGAGAGCCTAAAAATAAACCCAGACATATATGGTCAATTTATGAGACAGAGCCAAGTATATACAACAGGGGAAGAACAGTGTCCAATAAATGATGTTGGGAGAACTGGACACTATGCAAGAGAATGGAACTGGATCATTATACCACACAAAAATAAACCCAAAATGGATTAAGGACCTGAATGGATTAGGACCTGAAACCATGAAACTCCCAGAAGACAGAGGCAGTAATAAGCTCCTCTGCACTGGTCTTGGTGATAATCTTTTAGATTTGACAGAAAAAGTGGGACTACATTCAAACTAAGAAGCTGCTTCTGCACAGCAAAGAAATCCATCAACAAACTGAAACAGCAACCTGTGGAACGGGAGAAAAAACTGCAAATCATATCTTATAATCCAAATATAATCCAATAGTTAACATCCAAAATATACAACTCAAAAAAAAAAAAAACACCTGATTTTAAAATGGCCTGAGAATATACTTTTTTTTTTTTTCCAAAAAAGACATGGATAGCCAATAGGTTCACAGTAAGTTGCCTAGCATTATTAAGTATCAGGGAATTACATAATTAAAATCACAGTGAGCTATCACTTCACTTCTGTTAGGATGACTATTACCAAAAGAAATAACAAACGTTGTAAGGATGTGCTGAACCAGGAACCCTTTTACCCCGTTGGTCAGGATGTACACTGGGGCTGTCACTATGGATGAAGGTTCCCCAAGATATTAAAAGTGGAATGACTATATGATTCAGAAATTCTACTTCAGGGTATTTATCCAAAAAGAGAGTGGAAAACACTGACTCAAGAAGACATGCACCCTCATTTTCACGGCAGCACTATTTACAGTAGCCAAGGTAGGGAAACAACCTAAGTGTCTATGCACAGATGATAAAGAAGATGCAGCAGACACTCAGACACGCACGCATGATCACCAGCCATAAACCAAACAAGATCTTGCCATTTTAACAGCATGGATGGACCCTGAGGAGGACATTATGCTAGATGACGTAAGTCTGAGACTGCCAAATAGGGGTTATCACCTATATGTACAATCAAGAAAATTCAGCTCATAGATGCAGAGAACAGATCGGTGCTTGCCAGAGGTGGTGTGTGCGTGTGGATGAAATGGGTGGAGAGAGTCAATAATAAAAGAAATTCCAGCTATGAAATAAGTCATGGGGATATAAAGTATACCATGGTGAGTATAGTTAATAACTAGCATATTTGGGAGTTACAAAGAGTAAGTTTTTAAAGTTCTCATTGCAAGAAAAAAAAAATGTAACTGTGTGGTGATGGATGTTTAGACTTATTTTGACTATTTTGCCATATATATAAACTCATTCGGAGAAGGCAATGGCACCCCACTCCAGTACTCTTGCCTGGAAAATCCCATAGATGGAGGAGCCTGGAAGGCTGTAGTCCATGGGGTCGCTGAGAGTCGGACACGACTGAGCAACTTCACTTTCACTTTTCACTTTCCTGTATTGGAGAAGGAAATGGCAACCCACTCCAGTGTTCTTGCCTGGAGAATCCCAGGGACGGGGAAGCCTGGTGGGCTCCATCTATGGGGTCACACAGAGTTGGACACGACTGAAGTGACTTAGCAGTAGCATAAACTCATTAGTGTACACACGAAATGTTATATGTAAAATATATCTCAAAAATGCATAAAAGCTTAAAAATACGTACACTTATATCTTGTATCAAAGCTATTTATGATAACACCCATTAGATGTGAAGATTCTTAAGGACACAATCAGTTACAGACATTTTTACGTCATTTATTGTTAGCAGACTCGCCCATGGTGCCTTGTGTGAAGGGATTTAATAATGTAATCTGCATTATAGATGTTAGCATTGTCATTGCTCAGTGTGTTATTTTAGAGAAAAGTTGAAAGTGGTGGGGGTGGCCTAGGCACTGGTGTTACCTGAGTTCAAATTCTGGCTCTGGTTCTTATTGATTGGGTAAACTGGGGCAGGTTATTTAATTGTACTCGGTCTCCTTTTTATCTGGAAAAAAAAATAGGGATTAAATAATCAGGCCATTAAATTCACAATGCATGTTACACACTTAGAAGTGAGTCTGGCATGTGGTAAGCACTTGATAAGTTGTACTGCTACTTGACTATAAAGACTTTAATTTGGGGGTGCCTTTAAAACCCTAATCAGTGCTTAAATAATAGTTGTTGATACTATTTTTGAATAAAATGTCTCAAAACAAGTATCATAGTTCATCTTTATAGATGAAACTTCTGAATGTCTCACATTGATGATGATATTGGAAAATGTCAGAAGAAAAAATGCATTTCTTCATTTTCAGGACACTTCTGTTATTTTTATTCTTTATTATTACATTATTTAATGTAACCAAACATACGGACATTTATCTAATTTTAAGCTTTGGGAAATTTTCTCTTGTAATTGCTTCTGGAAACCTACATCTTAATGATTAAAAATGTCTTTGTATCAAGAGTTTTATGTTTTACTGCTCCATTGGCCTGTTTCCTGGGCATTTCTCCCTTAACCAATAGCTGCTTTGCTTTGGTGTCTGTTGTGATGTGTTCTATTATTTACTTGTATTTTTCAGTTACTTTAAAAGTTATGAAACGCATTTCGTCAAGTCCAGAAACACCCAAATGTGCACAGGCAGGGATCTGTTGTAATCATGCAGGCCAGGGCTGAGGAGGCCTGACCCAGGACAGTTCTCTGCTGTGTGCGCTTAGTCGCTCAGTCGTGTCTGCCTCTTTGCGACCCCATGGACTGCAGCCCACCAGGCTCCTCTGTCCATGGGGATTCTCCAGGCAAGAGTACTGGAGTGAGTTGCCATGCCATCCCTCCAGGGAATCTTCCCAAACCAGGGATCGAAACCAGGTCTCCCACATTGCATGCAAATTCTTTACCACCTGTGTCACTAGGGAAGCCTGAGAATACTGGAACGGATATCCTATCCCTTCCTACTACATTATAACTCTCGAGCACCATATACAAGTTCAAATATCTCTGACTTTGATTTACTGGCCATCTTCCTGGGGTTCCATACTGAATGGAAACATTGCTGTTGCCAAAGGATAGTTGTTCAAAGTAAGAATGCATTGTAAATGGTTACAAACTAGACACTAGTATTAGCAAACCATGCAGAGATGATAAAGCAGGTTTTAACTACTAAATACTACTTTAGAAAGCAAGTGCCACTTCTAGCAAAAGAAGATACCATATCCTGAATTGCACAGTGCCTCACCGAAAACACATGGAGTAGGCCTCTTGAGAACCTAAGAACCCAAACAAAGAAATTCCTTTTCCAAGAGAGATGTACAATTTTGCATTTTTAACTTAATTGATATATTTGTACAATTTCTTTGTAAAGCTAGTCTTACAAATAAGCCATTGTGAAGATTGGATATTACCTGGAGTTTTCTGTTATGGCTTCTTGAATTTTCATTATTTTCTTTGAAAATAATTTCAGCTTTGATCCTTTCCTTACTTTTAAAAATAAAAAAAAAATGAGTAAGGTCAAAGCTACTTCTAAACAATTCTGTCTTTAATTTTCATCGAATGAAATCAGTGGGTTGTGTTTCAAAAAGGTGGTATAGAAAAAGACCCTAAACTCACCTCCTCCCAGACACACTGCATTTACAGCTACAGGTGAAACAACTGCTTCTGAAGAAAGACCAAAAACTAGCTGAGCGACTCCTCTGCACTGGGCAAATGAGAAAAGCCACATTGAAGCAGGTAAAAGACAACACAATCTCATCATAAAACCCACTGCCGGCACAGCAACTCAAAATCAGGAGAGAACTCAAAACTCCCACTTCTTGGGGAGGAAAGAGTTTGAACCCACCTTGGACACCCCAGCTCTTACAGCCTGCACCTAAGGGATGAGCACCCCAAACATTTGGCTTTGAAAGCTAGCAGGCTCACATCCATGAGACTCTCAAGATTACAGCAAACAGAGCCACTTCTCAGGAATGGAGCCAGCCAGGTCAGGGACCAGCAAAGAGGCAGCCACCTGAAAAGCACACAGCCCTGTGAAAGAGGCTTACCTGTCTATCCCACAGCATGGGCCCGAGAGGCAGGCATCTAATATAACACATCGAGGGATTGGGGGCAGGAGGAGAAGGGAACGACGGAGGATGAGATGGCTGGATGGCATCACTGACTCGATGGACGTGAGTCTGAGTGAACTCTGGGAGTTGGTGATGGACAGGGAGGCCTGGCGTGCTGCGATTCATGGGGTCGCAAAGAGTCGGACACAACTGAGTGCCTGAACTGAACTGAACTGAGGGCCCGCTGAAAACTCTCCAGGGACAGGACAGCAGGCCCCTCCACCTTGCTCCAGGTCACATGTATCTCCTGGAAAGGACTTTCACTCTCATCTGGTGTCCCAACTTTTGCAGCTGCTGCCCAAGGACACCTCTAGAAGTCCTGGCTCTGGTGCCAGTGGGGCTGAAACTCACAGTCCCCCTGGGACTGTCACCAACAGAAAGAGTTCTTAACAAACTCCAGCCCCAGGGCTCAGTGAGAGACAGGAGACTGTGGTGCCCGGTCTTTCTGTGAAAGTGATGCATCAGCTCATCTTCACAGCTGCAGCCTGAGGGGCAGGCTGCTTATTAAACACACATAGAAGGGCCACCCCAGTTCTCCCCAGGGACGTCAGAGGCTGACGCTGTCTTCTCATTCTCCTTCTGCTGCGCTCTTGAGTGACAGTACCCGCCAGAGGGGAGCTCTGTACCTATGTCTCGTGGCTCAGTTTTTCTCTGTCAACCAGAGGATATCCCTTCATCTCCTGTCCCTGGTGGCCAGTGGGGCTTTCACTGATGAGTGTTATGGGACTGTAGCAAATGGAGAGACAGTTCTGAGCTGCTTACCGCCCCTGGGGAACAGTGCAGACGGTAGACTGAAGTACATACACCCCGGTCTGTATGGGAAAAGAGGCCTATTTCTTTGTCCTGGAACTTCAGCCTAGGGGGTGGGCTTCTGACATGAAACAGGTCTAGAGGTCAACTGAGCTCTTCTCTGGGGAGTGGGGCCAGAGGGACACCATCTGTGTGCTCCCCCTTCCTTGCTCCAGGTTGCTAGTACCTTCTGGGAAGGGGCTCAGGCACTCATCTGATGCCCTAATGTTTGCAACCACTGCCTAGAAGATGCCTCCAGATCACCTGGCTCCGATGCCAATAGGATTTATGCTTGTGATCCCATGGGACTATATGTATTTTTATACTTTAAAAGCTGTGGGCTACTAGAACTAATAAGCAAATTCAGTAAAATTGCAGGATATAATTGTCAATATACAAAAATCTGGTGCCTATCACTAATAACAAACAATCAGAAATTAACAATCCATTACAAATGCATCAAAATGAATAAAACCGCCTAGGAATCAATTTAACCCAAAAAGGTATACACTAAAAACTATAAGACACTGATAAAAGACATTGAAGAACACACAAATAAATGGAAAGATACTCTGTGCTCATGAATTAGAATTAATATTGTTAAAATATCCATACAAGTCAATCTAAAGATTCAATACAATCCCTATCAAAATTCCAATGACATTTTTCATAGAAATAGAACAAACAATCCTAAATTTTATGTGGAACCACAAAAACCTCTGAAAGCTAAAGCTATATTGAGCAAGAACAAACCTAAAGGCACGCTCCCTGATTTCAAACTTTATCACAAAGTCATAGTAATCAAAAAAGTTATGATAGTGGCATAAAAACAGACATATATATCTGAGGAATAATAGAGTCCAGAAGTAAATCCACATATGCATGGTCAATTAATTTACCACAGAGGATCCCAGAACATACAGTGTTGAGAAAACTGGACAGCCACATGCAAAAGAATGAAACTGGACTGCTGTCTTACACCACACAAAAGACTTAAATACAGACTGATTCAAGACTTGAATTTAGTACTGAGGCCATAAAACTCTTAGAAGAGGAAAACAGGCAGTAAGCTACTTGACATCTGTCTTGGTGATGATTTTTAGATTCGATACCAAACACAAAACAAAAATAGACAAATGGAACTACACTAAACTAAAAAAAGATTCTGTAAGGCAAAAGAAACCTTCAACAACCTGAAAAGGCAACCTTTGGAAACAGAGAAAAATTTTTCAAGCCATATATCTGATAAGGGGAGAGGTTAATACCTAAATCTATAAAGACCAAATGTATAAAGAATTCATTACAACACATTAGCAAAAAATACAGTCTGAGTTAAAGATGGACAGAGGATCTGAACAGACATTTTTCAGAAGACATATAGATGAAAAACAGGTCCATCAAGGTCACTATCAGGGAAATGAAAATAAAGAACAGAATGAGCTATCACCTCATACCTGTTAGAATGGATTTTATAAAAAAGACAAAAAGTCACGAGCACTGGTAAGGACACGGAGAAAAGGGAATCCTTGTGCACTATTGACAGAATTACAAATAAGTACAGCCACCATGGGAAATAGTATGGAGGTTTTTCAAGAATTAAACACCAAATGACCTAGAAATTCCACTTCCAGGAATATATCCTGAGGAAACAAAAACACTGTGTGGAAGAGTTATCTGTGCCTTCATATTCACAGCAGCATTATTACAACAGCCAAGACGTGAAAGCAACCTCAGTGTGTGCTGATGGGTAAATGGATATGGAAGAGGTGGCATCATGTCATGTCATGTATACATTTGTATATCAATATGAGATGTCATTTTAACATATATATATATATATATATATATATGAAACATCACATACACACACAATGGAAAATTATCCAGCCAAATAAAAGAAATCCTGCCATTTGCAACAACATGGATGGACCTTAAGGATATTATAATAGTGAAATATGTCAGACAAAACAACTACCGTATGATCCCACTATATACAGAACATGAAAACAACAACAAAAACCCAGCTCATCGGTACAGACAACAGACTGGCACTTGCCAGGGGCTGGGGAGTGGGAAGGTGGGGAAAACATGGGAAGGTGGTCAACAGGCACAAACTGCCAGTTACAAGAAAGGTCATGAGGATAATTTAACGTACAGCAGTGTAACTATAGTCAATAACACTGTGTTGTATATTTGAAAGGTGCTAAGAAAATAAATTTTAAAAGTTGGCATTACAAAAGAATGTTTGTAGCTATGTGTGGTGATGGACCTTAACTAGGCTTACTGAGGTGATCATTTTATAATGTACACAAATGCCAAATCATTAAGTTGTGCTCCTGAAATATGTCAATTATATCTCAATAAAAAATAAATAGAATAAGGAATAGATGTGTGACATCTTTCCAGCTTTAAAATTCTATTTGTCTTTGAATAAAAATGTACTCAAGGGAAAAAAAAAATACTGAATTGTCAATTCTGTACCTTGTGGAATGTGGACCATCCCAGCACCAAATTCTTCTATCGAAATTGTGCTGCACATTGTGTCTCATGCCAATAGAATATAATGTTTCTCTTTTTAGACATAAGTAATTTGTTGTTATAACTGACCATTTTGCATAGCAACCTACTTCACTTCAAGGCAATTAACTTTGAATAAGAGGATCTCTTGCAGGCTTGGGTATACATTTTACTCCATTCCTAAATTCCCTATTTTAGATTACCAACTAGTTTTAACTGTGTATGTGTTTCTTCAGAAAGAAACTCATCCTAATGTCTAATGATTAAAGAGTTCTTCTGGCTGAAGGTAGAGAGGAAAGAAAGCATGGAAGCAGTATAAGGCACCCTTTCTTCTCTCTGAGACTCCACCTCTGATCTCTTGCACCTAAAGCTTCTAAGTGCAGATTTAAAATAACATAGCTTTTTGTCTATTTTATTTATAACAGGCAGGGAACTATATTCAGTATCTTGTAATAACTTAGAATGGAAAAGAATTGAAAAAGAATATAGCAAGCTGAGTAGATAGATGTGTGTGTGTATAACTGAATCACTTTGTGGTACACTTAAAAGTAACACAACATTGTAAATCAATTATACTTCAAAAATATGCATATATGTATTTATATATAAGGAAAATCAACATAGTTCCAAATTGAGTCCTTCGAAAAGTTTTACTAACAGGATTCATTCAACACCATAAGCTCAGGATAATGTTCAATTATATTTCAGATAATCTGTCCCTTCTAATAACACAACTATACATAGAAAATGCATATGTACCACATTTCCTAGGTATCTACTATGTGCCAGAACTTCTCTCAGTGATTTACTAATTCCCTCAGTTAGTCATCAGAGCAGCCCTTCAATGCCACTGGTCAGTTTCACTTTTCTGATATGCAGACCAATTAAGAAAGGTTCAGTGTCTGGTATAATGCTGAACCCCTGGTCACCAGCAGAGTGGGAGTTAGCACAACCCGGGACTGAGTCATTTGTAAGCCATGTCTTCAGAATCCAGTCTCATCAAAGGTTATTCCCTCAGAGTGCTGCAGGATATCAGGCAGTGTGTCCCAAATGGAGTTGCCTAAGCAGATGTGCTGAACATATTCAGCAATACATGAACCATGAATTTCCAGATGTTCAAGCTGGTTTTAGAAAAGGCAGAGGAACCAGAGATCAAATTGCCAACATCTGATTGATCATCAAAAAAGCAAGAGAGTTCCAGATAAACATCTATTTCTGCTTTATTGACTATACCAAAGCCTTTGACTGTGTGGATCACAATAAACTGTGGAGAACTCTGAAAGAGATGGGAATACCAGACCACCTGACCTGCCTCTTGAGAAACCTATATGAGGTCAGGAAGCAACAGTTAGAACTGGACATGGAACAACAGACTGATTCCAAATAGGAAAAGGAATACATCAAGGCTGTACATTGTCACCCTGCTTATTTAACTTCTATGCAGAGTACATCATGAGACACGCTGGGCTGGAGGAAGTACAAGCTGGAATCAAGATTGCCAGGAGAAATATCAATAACCTCAGATATGCAGATGACACCACCCTTATGGCAGAAAGAGAAGAGGAACTAAAAAGCCTCTTGATGAAAGTGAGTGAGGAGAGTGAAAAAGTTGGCTCAAAGCTCAACATTCAGAAAACGAAGATCATGGCATCCGGTCCCATCACTTCATGGGAAATAGATGGAGAAACAGTGGAAACAGTGTCACACTCTTTTTTGGGCTCCAAGATCACTGCAGATGGTGACTGCAGCCATGAAATTAAAAGATGCTTACTTGTTTGAAGGAAAGTTATGACTGACCTAGATAGCACATTAAAAAGCAGAGACATTACTTTGCCAACAAAGGTCCATCTAGTCAAGGCTATGGTTTTTCCAGTGGTAATGTATGTCTGTGAGAGTTGGACTGTGAAGAAAGCTGAGCACCGAAGAATTGATGCTTTTGAACTGTGGTGTTGGAGAAGACTCTTGAGAGTCCCTTGAACTGCAAGGAGATCCAACCAGTCTATCCTAAAGGAGACCAGTCCTGGGTGTTCATTGGAAGGACAGATGCTGAGGCCGAAACTCCAATACTTTGACCACCTCATGCGAAGAGTTGACTCCTTGGAAAAGACCCTGATGCTGGGAGGGATTGGGGGCAGGAGGAGAAGGGGACGAGAGAGGATGAGATGGCTGGATGGCATCACTGACTCGATGGATGTGGGTGTGAGTGAACTCCGGGAGTTGGTGATAGACAGGGAGGCCTGGCGTGCTGCGGTTCATGGGGTTGCAAAGAGTCAGACACGACTGAGTGACTGAGCTGAACTGAACTGAAGCAGATGTGATCTTCCTGACCCAAATAACCACAATGGTGTGATCACTCAACTAGAGCCAGACAGCTTGGATTTTGAGGTCAAGTGGGTCTTAAGAAGCATCACTACAAACAAAGCTAGTGGAGGTGATGGATTCCAGCTGAACTATTTCAAATCCTAAAAGATGATGCTGTGAAAGTTCTGCACTCAATATGCCAGCTAATTTGGAAAACTCAGCAGTGGCCACAGAACTGGAAAAGGTCAGTTTTCATTCCAATCCCCAAAAAGGGCAAAGCCAAAGAAGGTTCAAACTACAGCACAATTGCACTCATTCCACATGCTAGCAATGTAATGCTCAAAATCATCCAAGCTAGGCTTCAACAGTATGTGAACAGAGAACTTCCAGAAGTACAAACTGGATTTAGAAAAGACAGAGGAACCAGAGATCAAATTGCCAAGATCTTTTGACCAGAGATCAAAAGCAAGAGGATTCCAGAAAAACATCTACTTCTGCTTATTGACTATGATAAAGCCTTTGACTGTGTGGATCACAACAAACTGTGGAAAATTCTTAAAGAGATGGGAATACCAGACTACCTTACCTGCCTCCTGAGAAACTTGTGTGTAGGTCAAAAAGCAACAGTTAAAACTGGACATGGAACAATGGACTGGTTCCAAATTGGGAAAGAGGTATGTCAAGGCTGTATATTGTCACCCTGCTTATTTAACTTACATGCACAGTGTATCATGTGAAATGCTGGGCTGGATGAAGCACAGTCTGGAATCAGGATTGCCAGGAGAAATATCAACAACTTCAGATATGTAGATGACACCATCCTTATTGCAGAAAGCAAAGAGGAACTAAAGAGCCTCTTGATGAAGGTGAAAGAGGAGAGTGGAAAAGCTGGCTTAAAACTCTAGAGTAAAGAAAACTAAGATCATGGCATCCAGTCCCATCACTTCATGGCAAATAGATGGAGAAATAATGGAAACAGTGGCAGCCTTTATTTTCTTAGGCTCCAAAATCACTGCAGATGGTGACTGCAGCCATAAAATTAAAAGACACTTGCTGCTTGGAAGAAAAGTTATGACAAACCTAGACAGTGTAGTAAAAAGCAGAGAGATCACTTTGCCAACAATGGTCTGTATAGACAAAGCTTTGGTTTTTCCAGGAGTCATGTATGGATGTGAGAGTTGGACCATAACCAAGGCTGAGCATGAAAGAATTGATGCTTTTGAACCGTGGTGTTGGAGAAGACTCTTGAGAGTCCCTTGGACTGCAAGGAGAGCAAACCAGTCAATGCTAAAGAAGATCAATCCTGAATATTCATTGGAAGGACTGATGCTGAAGCTGAAGTTCCAATACCACGGCACCTGTTGAGAAGAGCCAACTCATTGGAAAAGACCTGATGCTGGGAAACATTGAAGGCAGGAGAAGGGGACAACACTGGATGGCATCAGCAATTCAATGGACATGAGTATGAGCAAGCGCCAGGAGACAGTGAAGGACAGGGAAGCCCGCTGTGCTCAGCCCAGGGGGTCACAAAGAGTTTGACACCACTGAGAGACTGAACAGCAACAACAAAGCAGATGTGAAGTGTGTCTGGTGTACACAGCCTGTCAATGGCCTTGAAAAGTCCTACAATAAAGAAGCTCCCGTGTGTGCTAACCTGCTGTTTTACAAGCCTAGAGCTGTGCTAACAAAGCAGCCACCACCAATATATTACTCTGCCGCTGCCGCTGCTGCTAAGTCGCTTCAGCCGTGTCCGACTCTGTGCGACCCCAGAGACGACAGCCCACCAGGCTCCCCCGTCCCTGGGATTCTCTAGGCAAGAACACTGGAATGGGTTGCCATTTCCTTCTAGGAGCCCAGAAATGTAGCTGGTCCAAACTGAGGTGTGACATGAGGGAAAAAGACACAGCGGGTTCTAAGAATGTACATGGTAAATCAGTATTTTGGATATGCTGGATTAAATGAAATATATTTTTAAAATTCTACATATTCCTTCTTACACGGTTTACCTGCCTGGTGGGAAATATAAACAATTCAAGCATCTTGCATGGTCTTTCTACTTGGAAAGTGAAACACTGTTTATTTTCCTTCCACACACCTCCATCTGCATTCCATGGAACAGTTTTCAAGCTTAGGAGAACCACATACCATGGATAAAAAGCTGACCTGAAGACTATTCCAGTTATAAAATACAAAGGTTTGGTTTGACACAATATGGCCTTTACTGTTGGGGGAGGAGTGGCTCTCTCATTGTCACTTCTACGTTGTCAGCTCTAATAAAAGAGAGCAATACACATTTTAAATCCATACTCAAGAAATGGATTTTTCAAATAGCTGTATCTTTAGTTCCAATACATGGAACAGGAATAGACCCATTAGGGCACTGGAAAATTACTAAATCCTGGTTTACAAACCCATGTCTTTCGCGTTCTTAAGCCAAATCACAACATTAGTGGTTATTTTTTTAACATTGTTATTGTGTTGTGTTTTGTTTTTTAATATGTTTCAATTCCCCTGGCCAAATTCCTTTCTTCCTCCATACCTCCCACAGGCCTGGGCTGAGCACAGTCATGCTTTATAAAAGCTTCTGAACTTTTTTTCAGAAAGAGTAGCTCCCCGGAGGTGTGGAGGAGGACAGGAATCTGATATTCTAAAGGGCTTAAACCAGGATAGGATATCAAATATTCCAAGGCCTTAGATGCACACTTTTCATAAAAACAGAAGACAGCAATAAAATCACATCTGTTAAGTTTTCATAAAATCACATCTGTTTATCTGTATAAGTGAAGCTTTCTAGATTCTTAAAGTTCCCTCAGGATTTGAGTTCATTAGTTTAACAGTAGCAGTCTGAGAAAGGTTATTTTACATATATGCATATTTTAGCTATGCTTTCAATTAGAATATACATACAAAAATCGTTCCATGAGAAATATGTTTTCTCAGTATAATGTGTACCAAATAAAACTATATTGGGATATGTGAATAATTTTACTTGTAAATAGTTGAACTTATCAAGACATATTTCAGAAATATGTCTAATTTGGGGCTTTTTAAAGTTTGGAATAGCCTAAATGATTAAACAGCTTCCCTGGTGGCTTAGTGGTAAAGAATCCACTTGCCAACGCAGGAGACGCAGGTTTAATCCCCAGGTCAGGAAGATTCCCGGGTCTTAGAGTAGGAAATGGCGACCACTCCAGTATTCTTGATTGGAAAATTTCATGGGCAGAAAAGCCCGGCAGCCTATAGTCAGTCTATAGGGCCGCAAAAAGTCAGACAAGTCTGAGCGACTGAGCACACAAAATGATTAAAGCTGATTTAATTTTCTCTAATAATTGTAAGAATAAAAAGAATAGGTTTTATATACACTTAATTATCATAGAGTTAAAGATGATGTATTCATTAAAGGCATTAACATTCAAGTAAACTTATATTCCTTTTTTATATCAAACAATCTAATGTTTGAATCAAAGAATCCATCTTTAGAAAAATCAAATCATGCTCACACATAAGTCCTATCTTCATTCTGGTAATTCTGTTTCCACTCTTCATATCACTAAATCAGTAGATTGCATTTATCTTTACTTAAATACGTCATAATTCACACTGGAAGCAGTATTTTCCCTAAAAAGCAGCATAAATCCTCTACTGAATTTTAAAGAGTACAACTTTATTTTTTAGGCCTGTGATTTTTCTTGGCATTAGTATGTGGATAATCAAAATCAATGGTTATTCTGTTTATTAACCAGTAGAAGACTTCACACACTTGGCTGGCAGTTACAGTTGAGAGCTCTTTCTCAACATGACTCACCTAAAATTTGGCTCATATAAGCCATATACAAGTTCCATATTTTCTAACTAAATGTAACCTCTTTTCCTTGAGCCTTTGGCAAAAATATTCTTTCTTTTTAGTGATTGTGAAGGGCAGGTGAGAAGCATTTGACCTGTTAGACCAGATTCATTTATAGACACTATGGTTATTTGCTAATCAGAAAGCAATTCGAAATGCAGGAGTGCTGTCACCAAGATGTCAACATACCTGATCCTGATTTTGCTCCCCAACGGGAGGGAAACTTACAACTATTCATGGACAAGACACCACTAGCAAGATCCTAGAATGCAGGGGTGAGACTGAGGCACACCCTTCTTGCATCACAGAGACCAGGACAGATTGCATTAGAAGGGTAAGAGGAGCCACTCCAAGCTGACTGCACCACCCCTCCCCTAGGCTGGCCAGCTCTCTGACTCTACGGTTCTTCCCCAGAGGAAAAGAGCCCAGGATGGAATAACCTCCAAAACTGTGGGTTATTTCTTGGGAACTCCAACTCCAGTCTTGCCCCACAGAAGTAGCCTGGGGGACCTTCGGGGCTTGACCAGTTGGAATCTGACTGTCATGGAGAAGGAAGGAGGGGTTTGCAACAAGGCAGCACTCAGGTCTTGATAGGCTGACTCCCTATATCCAACACTCAAGGAGAAGACCCAACCAGGAGCTTTGCTCATCTAAAGAAACAAGATGGTGGTGCAGTCACTCCAGGGAACTTGGTGGGATTGCAGGTCTGCCTGATTTGGGTGTTCAAATAAGGACCTTGCTAGCTCTTGACCCTGGTTTGTATCTATCCAGATTGGCAATGGGGAATGGAGGTTTGAGTCCTAGCCCAATGAACTACTAAATATAGCTCCCAATCTTGCCTGCCCAGAAAGCCTAGATATAGTAATTTGTACAGCCCAGCAACACTTGATGAGAGAGTCTGGCAGGCAGAGCCAACTGTTCACAAAGCAAAGCCAGTGGCCTGGTTTGGGCAGAAAACTTGGTACATGGGTCAGCTTGAGTCGAGACCACAAACAAAGAGCTCCAGCCTTGGAGCCTATTTTCCCACTCAAGCTGGGAAGGGAAGCTAAATTATGGCCTCACCCACTGCTGAAGACAGCTTTCAATGCATCTGATCATCAGGCTTAACTAGAGCACATGAAACACTGCACAGCCCATCCAACATCCTTGCTTACAGCGGCACCTGAACAGAGTGCTCAGCCCAGGGCTTTCTCCCTTTGCAGAGAGAAACAGCCGATTCCATCTGGCCAGGGAACTCAATGCATAGTCTTGCTTGACTCAGCTCCCCAAACAAGGAGCCACACAGGCTCATGGCCCCTCCTGCTATCCCACCAGGGCAGGGAAGCTTATTCATACTCCTACCTTCTACTGAGTGTAGTACCCAGTCCCAACCATCTAGTAAGCCTGACCAGAGAACCCTCGCCACTGCAGAACCCATCGTACAGCCTTGCTTGGGCAGGGAACCACGTCACCCATCAATCAGAAAACTGACTCTTCTCAGCCAATAGCACCACTCCCAACCTCATAGCTTGGGCAGTGGCCTCACCCCAAAACAGACCCTAACAGCAAGCTGCATCTGGCCAAGGATGTTACAAGTGGACACAATCAGAAGCTCAAGCTGAGCTGACTGGTGAAGAACTATCTCTGCCAAAGTGAAGCTGTAAAGAATCTAGAAGAAGAGAATACTTACTCAAATGTGCTCACACCAACATAAGCAACCAAGGATCATAAAAAATCAGGTAAATATGACACCAGAGGAAACTAACAAATCTCCAAGAACCAACTCCAAAGAATAGAGGCCTATGAACTGTAACATGAAAAATTCAGAATATTTCTCCTAAAGAAGTTTAGTGACCTACAAGAACACACAGACAACTAACCAAAATTAAGGGGAAAAAATGCATGAACAAAAGAAGTCCAGCGAATAAATATTGTTGTTGCTCAGTTGCTCAGTCATGTCTGACTCTTTGGAACCCCATGGAGTGGAGCATACCAGGCTTCCCTCTCTTTCACTATCTCCCAGAGTTTGCTCAAATTCATGTCTATTGAGTTGATAATGCCATCCAACCATCTTATCCTCTGTGCCTCCTTCTCTTTTTGCCCTCATAATAAATAGAAACCATCCAAAATCTGACCAGAGATCCGAGAGCTGAAAAATACAATGACTGATCTGAAGAACTGAATAGAGTTTCAAAAGCAGACTTTCCATGAAGAAGAAATATGTAAGTGGTGGTGCATAATTCATTTACAACTCAAAGTTAAAAAACAAATGTAGCAAAATAACTATAATTATAATAATCTATATCTGGATAAACAATATTAAAATATGTAAATTGTAACATCAATAACAAAATGTGAGGGGAGGGGGAGAAATAAAAGTATAAAGCTTAGGAATGTCATCAAAGTTAGGTTGTTAACTACTTAAAATTGGGTGCTGTATCTCCAAAATATTTATGTAAGCTCCATGGTAACCACAAGGGAAAAATATCTGTAGTAATTACATAAAAGAACATGCTAAAGTCGTCAAAGCATACTGATACTGAAAGACGTGAAATACAAAAAAAGACAGCAGGATAAGAAACAAGAAAAATGAATCTATAAAACATTCTGAAAAAATGTAACAAAACCACAATAGTAAGTCCTTGGTGGGTTCTTTACCACTAGCGCCACCTGGGAAGCCGAGTAATTCCTCACTTATTAGTGATTACTTTAAAGGTACATGGAACTTTTGAATGGATTAAAAAAAAAGAAACAAGATTCAACCATATGCTGCCTACAAAAGACTCACTTTAGACTTAAAGATAAGACACAGACAGATTGAGAATGAAGGGATAAAAAAAGATATTTCAAGCAAACAGAAACCATCCCCTCCAAAAGCAGTAGTTGCTATACTTAGGTCAGAAAAGTGAAAGTGAAAGTGAAGTCACTCAGTCATGTCTGACTCTTTGTGACCCCATGGAGAGTGTAGCCTACCAGGCTCTTCCGTCCATGGGATTTTCCAGGCAAGAATACTGGAGTGCATTGCCATTTCCTTCTCCAGGAGATCTTCCCAACCCAGGGATTAAACCCAGGTCTCCCACATTGTAGGCAGACACTTTACCATCTGAGCCACCAGCATGAAGGTTATGTCAGAAAAGATAGACTTTAAACTGAAAATGGTAAAAAGATACAAAGAAGATAATTATATAATGATAAAGGGGACAATCAAGAAAACTTAACAACTTTAAATATTTATTTACCCAACATTGGAGCACCTAAATAAAGCAAAAATGAACAGAGCTAAAGGAGAAATAAACACAAATACAATAATAGTTGGGGACTTAGATACCCAATTCTCAGCAATGAATAGATCATTCAGACAGAATCAATAGAGAAATAACAGATTTGAACAACACTATAGATGAAATGGATCTAATAGACATATATATTCTACTCAACAACAGAGGAATATACATTATGCTTAAGCACACATGGAGCATTATGTATTACAGATCACAATGTTAGGTCACAAAACAAGTCTTAGTAAATTCAAGAAGACTGAAATCACACCAAATATCTTCTTTGACTACCATGGGATGAAATTAGAATTCAGTAACAGGAGGAAAACTTTCAAAACTCACAAATACATGGAAATTAAATAACACTCTCCTGAGCAACCAATTAAAGAAGAAATTAAGAAGGAAATTAAAAAGCATCTTGAGATAAATGAAATTGAAAACACAACATACCAAAACTTATGGGATGCAGAAAAAGCAGTTCTAAGAGGGAAGCTCATAGCAATAATCACTTACATTAAGAGAAAAGAAAGATCCAAAATAAACAACAAAACCGTATGTCTCAAAGAACTAGGAAAAAAATTAAAGACCCAAAGTTACCAGAAGGAAGAAAATTGAAAATCTGGGCAGAAATAAGCGAAATCAAGAATAGGAAAACAGCATAAAAAGATTATCAAAACTAAGAGCTGGTTCTTTGGACTTCTCTGGTGGTCCAGTGGTTAAGAATACACTTGCCAGTGGAGGAGACACGGATTCAATCCCTGCTCTGGGAACATTCCACAGGCCACAGAGCAATTAAGCCCATCACAACTACTGGGCCTACTCTACAGCCTACAAAACACAACTATTGATCCCATGCAGGCAAGAGCCTGTGCTCTGCAACAAGAGAAGCCTCCTGTGCAACACAATTAGAGAGTAGCCCCCACTCACCACAGCTAGAGAACCCTTGCACACAGCAATGAAAACCCAGCACAGCCAAAAACAAATAAAATTACCTTTTAAAAATCGTCCAATAAACAAAAGCCCAGGGCCAGATGGCATCACAGGCAAATTTTATCAGATGTTTAGGGAATAGGTAACATCTATTCTTCTAAAACTCTTCCCAAAAACTGCTGAGGGAGAAGCAGACAATCACAGGCCAGTATCACTGATCAACATAGATGCAAAAATCCTCAACAAAATACTAGCACAGAATCGAACAACACATCAAAAGAGTCATACACCATGATCAAGTGGGGTTTATCTCAGGGATGCAAGTATTCTTTGATATATGCAAATTGACCAATGTGATACACAATATTAACAAACTGAAAGATAAAAACCATATGATAATCTCAATAGATGCAGGAAAAGCATTTGACAAAATTCAAAACCCATTTATGGAAAAAAAAAAGAACTCTCCAGAAAGTGGGCATAGACGGAACCTACCACAACATAATAAAGGCCATATATGACAATCCCACAGCAAACATTCTCAAACATGGTGAAAAACTGACAGCATTTCCTTAATATCAGGAACAAGAGAAGGGTGCTCACTCCTACCACTATCATTCAACATAGTTTTAGAAGTCCTAGCCACAGCAATCAGAGAAGAAATAAAAGGAATCCAGATTGAAAAAGAAGTAAAACTGCTACTGTGTGCAGATGACATGATACTGTACATAAAAAATCCTAAAGATGCCACCAGAAAACTACTAGAGCTAATCAATGAATTTAGTAAAGTCACAGTATACAAAATGAGTATACATAAATCTCTTATACATTAACAATGAAAAATCAAAGGAGAAATTAAGGAAACAATTCCATTCACCATAGCTACAAAAAGAATAAAATACCCAGGAATAAACCTACCTAAAGTGACAAAAAGACCTGTATGCAGAAAACTATAAGACATTGATGAAAGAAATCAAAGATGACATACACAGAGAGATATAACATGTTCTTGGATTGGAAGAATCAACACTGTGAAAATGACTATACTATCCAAAGCAATCTACAGATTCTATGCAATACTTATCAAACTACCAACAGTACTTTTCACAGAACTAGAACAAAAAATTTCACAATTTGTATGGAAACACAAAAGACTCCAAATTGCTAAAGCAATCTTGAGAAAGAAAAACAGTCAGGAATCAGCCTCCCTGATTTCAGACTATAACACAGAGCTACAGCAATCAAAGACAGTATGGGACAGCATACTAGCACAAAACAGAACACAGATTAATGGAACAGAGAGAAAACCCAGATAAACCCACACACCTAAAGTCAAAGACAAAGGAGGCAAGAATATACAATGGAGAAAAGACAGCCTTTTCAATAAATGGTGCTGGGAAAACTGGACAGCTACATGTAAAGGAATGATATTAGAATAATTCCTAACACCATATACAAAAATAAAATCAAAATGGATTCAAGGCCTAAATGTAAGGCCAAACACTATAAACTCTTGCAGGGAAACACAGGCAGAACATTCTTTGACATAAACCACAGCAAGATCCTTTTTGACCCACCTCCTAAAGTAATGAAATAAAGTAACAGAAATAAACAAATGGTACCTAATTAAACTTAAGAGCTTTTGCACAGCAAAGGAAACCATAAGTAAGATGAAAAGACAACTCAGAATTGGAGAAAATATCTGCAAATGAGACAACTGATAAAGAATTAATTTCCAAAATATACAAACAGCTCATGCAGCTCAGTATAAAAAACAAACAACTCAATCAAAAAATGGGCAGACTACCTAAACAGACATTTCTCCAAAGAAGACACGCAGATAGCCAACAAACATGAAAAGATGTTCAACATCATTCATTATTAGAAAAATACTACAATTATTAGAAAAAAGCTACAATGAGATATTATCTCACATAGGTCAGAATGGCCATCATCAAAAAATCTACAAATAATAAGTGCTGGAAAGGGTGTGGAGAAAAGGGAACTCTCTTACAATGTTGGTGGAAAGGTACATTGATACTATCACTATGGTGAACAGTATGGAGAACTCCAGAGAATAGCAAAGAGAGATGAGAAAGCCTTCTTAAGTGAACAATGTAAACAATTAGGAGAACAAGAGAATGGGAAAGACTAGAGACCTCATCAAGCAAACTGGAGATATCAAAGAAACATTACATGCAAAGATGGCACGATAAAGGACAGAAATGGTAAGGACCTAACAGAAGCAGAAGAGATTAAGAAGAGGTAGCAAGAATACACAGAAGAACTGTACAAAAAAAGGTCTTCATGACCCAGATAACTACAATGGTGTGGTCACTCATCTAGAGCCAGACATCCTGGAGTGTGAAGTCAAGTGGGCCTTAGAAAGCATCACTACAAACAAAGCTAGTGGAAGTAATGGGATTCCAGTGGAGTTATTCCAAATCCTAATATATGATGCTGTTAAAGTGCTATAGTCAATATTCCAGCAAATTTGGAAAACTCAGCAGTGACCACAGGACTGGAAAAGGTCAGTTTTCATTCCAATCCCAAAGAAAGCCAATGCCAAAGAAGGTTCAAACTAATGTACAATTAGGCTCATTTCACATGCTAGCAAGGTAACATTCAAAATCCTTCAAACTAGACTTAGCACTATGTGAACTTCCAAATGTACAATCTGGGTGTAGAAAAGGCAGTGGAACCAGAGATCAAATTGCCAGCATTTGTTGGATCATAGAGAAAGCAAGAAATTAAAAAAAAAAAAAAAAAAAAGAAAAACCCATTAACTTCTGCTTCATTGACTTCCTTGATGCTAAAGCCTTTGACTGTATGCATCACAAAAAACTGTGGAAAATTCTTAAAGAGATGGGAATACCAGGCCACCTTACCTGTCCTGAGAAAACTATATGCAGGATAAGAAGCAACAGTTAGAACCAGAAATGGAAAAACTGACTGGTTCAAAATTGGGAAAGGAGTATATCAAGGCTGTATATTGTCACCCTGCTTATTTAACTGCTATGCAGAGTACACCATGTAAAATCCTGGGCTGGATGAATCACAAGCTGGAATCAAGATTTCTGGGAAAGATATGAACAACCTCAGATATGTAGATGATACCATCCTTATGGCAGAAAGCGAAGAACTAAAGAGCCTCTTGATGAAAGTGAAAGAGGAGAGTGAAAAAGCTGGTTTAAAATTCAACATTCAATAAACTAGGATCATGGCATCTGATCCCATCACTTCATGGCAAAGAAGAAGAGGACAGGACAAACTGAGACAGTAGCATTGACACAGACACTATCATGCATAAAATCAGTAGCTAGTGAGAAGCTGCTATATGACACAGGCAGCCCAGCCAGGTGTGCTGTGGTGACCTCAAGGGGTGGGCTGGTGGGTGGGAAGGAGACACAAGAGGGAGGGCATATACACCTACAGATAGGAGATTTCAGTGTTTCCCAGATGGCGCTAGTAGTAAAGAACCTGCTTGCCAATGCTGGAGACATAAGAGATGTGGGTTCAGTCCCTGGGTCACAAAGATCCCCTGAAGGAGGGCATGGCAACCCACTCCAGTATTCCTGCCTAGAGAATCTCATGGACAGGGGAGCCTGGCGGGTTACAATCCTTAGGATCGCAAAGAGTCAGACACGACTGAAGCAACTTAGCAAACATGCATAGCTGATTTACATTGTTGTACAGCAGAAATTAACACAACATTGTAAAGCAGTTATACTCCAATTTAAAAAAAAAGAAATGCAAAGGAACAAGTAAAATTGTCTCTATTTACAGATGACATGGTTTTATATATAGAAAATCCTAAAGTCAGTGCTAAAAAATAAACCCTGTTAGAGCTAACCAACTAATTCAGTGAAGCTGCATAATACATAAAATAAGCATCCAAAAATTAGGAGCATTTCTACACAGTAACAATGAATTATTTGAAAAAGAAATAAAATGATCACATTTACAGTAACATAAGTCAATAAAATACTTAGAACCAACAAATTCATTAATGTTGCAGAATAAAAAATAAGCATACATAAATTAGGAGCACTTCTATGCAGTAACATGAATTATCTCAAAAAAGAAATAAAATGATCACATTTACAATAGCATTAATCAATAAAATACTTAGGAATAAATTTAACCAAGGAAGGTAAAGATTTCTATACTGAAAACTGCAAGACATTAGTGAAAGAAATTAAAGACACAAATAAATAGAAAAATATTTTCAATGTTTTCACTGATGGGAAAAATACTGTTAAAATGTTCATACTACTGAAAGCCATCTATTTGTTGTTGTTATTGAGTCCCTAAGTTGTGTCTGACTCTTTGTGACCCCATGGACTGCAGCATGTCAGGTTCCGCTATCCTTCACCAGCTCTTGGAATTTGCTCAAATTCATGTTCATTAAATTGGTGGTGCCATCCAACCATCTCATCTGCCTCCCCGTCTCCTTCTGCCTTCAATCTTTCCCAGCATCAGGGTCTTTTCCAATGAATCAGCTCTTCGTCATCCATAAATTCAATGCAATTCCTATCGACTCCAATAGCATTTTTTAAATAGAAGTATAAAAAACAATTCTAATATTTATATGGAACCACAAAAGAACCCAAATAGCCAAATCAGTCCTGAGAAAGAAGAACAGAGTGGGAGACATCACACTTCCTGGTTTCAAGCTATATTATAAAGCTGCAGTAATCAAAATAAGGTACTGGCTAACAAGGACTGGCTACTGTACAGCAAAGGGAACTCTGTTCAATGTTATGTAACAACCTAGATGGGAAAGGAATTTGAAGATGAATAGATTCAAGTGTATGTATAATTGAATCACTTTGCTGTACACCTGAAACTAACACAACATTGTTAATCAGCTATACTTCAATATAAAGTGAAAAAATATGGTACTGGCATAAAAATAGACATACAGGTCAGTGGAACAGGATAAACCCATGCATATACAGTAAACTGGGTTTCCCAATTGGTAAAGAAATTACCACCACCTGTGGGAATTGCATTCCCACCTGCAATCCAGGAAACCCAGGTTTGATCCCTGGGTTGGAAAGCTCCCTTTGAGAAGGAAATGGCTGCCCACTCCAGTATTCTTGCCTGAAGAATTCCATGGACAGAGGAGCCTGGTGGACTACAGTAGACCATGGGGTTGCAGAGAGTAGGTCACGACTGAGCACCTAATACTTTCACTTTCATACAGTAAACTAACATTTGACAAGGGTGCCAAAAAAACTCCACAAAGACAATCTCTTCAGTAAACAGAGCTTAGAAAACCGAATATTCACATGTAAAACAATGAAACTACTGATAGATTGCCTATCTTACAGCACTCACAAAAACTAACTCAAAATGCATTACAGACTTAAATGTATGACTGGAAAGAACAAAACTCCTAGAAGAAAATATAGGCAATGGGAATCAGCCTTAGCACTGATTTTATACACACACACACACACACACACACACACACACACACACATATATGATACCTAAAGCACAGCAACAAAATCACAAATAAACAAGTAGGGTTACAACAAACTGAAAAGCTTCTGCACCGCAAAGCAGTCAACAAAATGAAGACAACCTACAGAATGGGAAAAAACTATTTGTAAGCCATATAACAGAGAAGCTAGTAACAAAAATATGTAAAGAATTCATACAATTCAATAGCAAAAAATCAAACAATTCAATTTAAAAATGGACAAATAAGCTGAATAGACATTTTCCCAAAGAAGATGTATGAATATGAAAAGGTGCTTACATCACTAATCAGCAGGGAAATGCAAATCAAAAATCTCAATGAGATAACATCTAAAGATTGTTACAATGGCTAGCATCAAAAAGACAAGAGATAAATGCTAGAGAAGATGTGGAGAAGAGTCCTATGTACTGATGGTGGGATTATAAATTGGCGCAGCCAGTATGGAAAACAGTATGGATGTTCCTCAAAAAATTAAAAATTTAACTACCATGCCATGCCATGCCATGCCACGTCACTTCAGTCAAGTCTGATTCTTTGAGATCCCATGGATGCTAGCTCACCAAGCTTCTCAGTCTATGGGATTCTCCAGGTAAGAATACTGGAATGAGTAGCCATTCCCTTCTCCAGAGGACCAATTCCACTTGTACGAACATATTTTAAGGAAATGAAAACACTATGTGGAAGAGATATCACTTGCACTCTCAAGTTCATAGCAAGCATTATTTACCACGGGTTGGAAGGAAGTAACCTAACTGTCCATTGATGGCTAAATGGATAAAGAAAATGAGATACATAAACACAAGATAGATATTAGTCAGCCATAAAAGAAGGCAATTCTAAAATCTGAAGCCTTTGAGGTTAATTAGGATAAGTAAGTTAAACAGAGGAAGACCAATTTTATATAATCTTAGTTATTTGGAGAAACTAAAAACCCACAAACCCTAACCAAACTCATGGAAAAAGAGATCAGATTTAAGGAAACCATAAACAAAATAAAAAGACAACCCTCAGAATGGCAGAAACTATTTGCAAACGAAGCAACCGACAAGGGATTAATCTCCAAAATACAAACAGCTCATGTACCTGAGGATCAGAAAGCAAACAACCAAGTCCAAAAATGGGCAAAGTTCTGATAGACATTTTACCAAAAAAGACATATAGATGGCTCAGAAGCACAGGAGGAGTGAGCCAGCAAGGGAACCTGTTGTTCGCTCTTGCTTCCCCGATATGGGGCCCTGGCAGCAGGGGCCCCATAAAACCTTGACTGAATTTCCTCTCTGGCCTCTGATCAATTTTTACTGATTAAGGAGGAACAAGAGCCCTGGTTGGTAACAAACTTAGCGGTGCTTTATGCAGGCCTTGTCCAGTTTAGAGAAAGGATCTGGACACCTCTGGAATCACTGAACACAGCTTCCCCGTGGGTGACAAATGGCCACCTGAGCCTCTTGTTTCTGAGTCACAAGGTAAGTCTGCCTTCCTGGCCCCTGGGGACTGAGAACCCTGCTTCAGGCAATGCTTTCTTTCACCCTCCCTTTGTCCATCTTCTCTCACCACTTTCTCTTGCCCCTTTGCCTCCTTCCCTCTCCTAAAATCTCTACTTCTCCGCTCTCTGTCCTCTTCCCCTTCTGTCCTGTCCTGAGAGAGCGGCCATTGGGCAGCTGCAGCCTCATTTCTCTCAGCCTGTGACACCTGCTCCCTCTGGCCAGCAATGGCTCACGCTGACAGGTGACAGGAAGGTGGGAGAGGCTTGCCTCACACCGTGGCATACCTTGGTCCAGCAAGCTCTCCCTGGCTAAACATTTATTAGAATGATAGAGGTTCAAACTATTAGGCAGAACGTTAGCCATGAGCAACGAAAGGCGGCCCTATTGATTGAATGTCCAATAGCTGCCCAATTTTGCCAAGCTATTCGCCAACCCTGCCCCAAACATGCCCCCATCAGTATTCTAAAATGGTCAGGGGCCCAGGAAAATTCCCCACTGGCCAATTGGAAGGACTTTGCCCACTCTGGTACATGCACACACTTCATGCTATTGTGTCCTTAGATATCCTTTGGTGGCCACTGGGCTCATTAAATGTTCATAAATATTCTGTGAGTACATCCAATTATAACAGACTGAACTATGGGTAGGACATGCACACCAGTCTCGTTCTACAACCTGTAGCTGTTAATTAAGACTGTCAAACAACAGCCTCCTGGATAATGGAAAAACTTTACCTTAAAAACTCTACACCCCTGTCCTTTAGTGCCATTGCACTCCTTGGCCTGGCCCCCCTCTCTTCTGAGGTGCTCTCTCTGTTCTGTCCTTATTTTCAATAAACTCTCTCACAATAGGTAAGACCTCAGATTCATCTCTGCGTCCTCACCAAGAACTGAGGACCAGGAAAGGAGGGGTTTGCAGAGTCTCTTCTGCTAACAAAACATCATATAGTGTTGTGGCCGGAAGTACGATCATCTCAGTATTCTCACCGTTATTTTCTCTGCCAGTAAGAAAAATCCTACTGAGAATGGGCTGAAGTGGCAGATTCTGTATACTGGTGTTCACATGGGTGAGAGTCCCACCTATGGGTAGGGGACCCATAGAAAACATACAACTGCCTGGTTTCCAGGCTTGATCACTCCTGTGATCACTCCTGTGATTCACTAGTGTCTTCTGGAAGCACACGGGTGGTGCCTGAATAGAGACCCACAGCAGGGCGGTCTGAAACAGCGATCTCTTTCTTTCTCTTTTTTGTCTCTTTTGTGTCCCTCCTCTTTTTACCTCTCCCCTGGTCCTCATTCCTGCACTCCTGCCCCGTTTACCTTGAAAATTTGTCTGGGTCTTCAAGTTTTGTGGTTGGCATCTTTGTGCTGCAGTTTTGTGTGTCCAACTGCTCCTGCAAGTCTCTGCCAACACTGTGGGCACGACAGAGCACTTCAGCCTTGAAATACACAGCCCACGCTGCCTGAGACTCCAGCCTTGGGTCACTGAGTGGAATGGGATTTTAAAGAAAAGGCAGGAGCTTGAACATTTCCCTCCTCTGCTCTTGCAGTGAGACTCTTCTGCCTGGGCTCTTAGGACTGCCTGATTCATCTCCAGTCCCCCAGACTGAGGAAAAATAAGAAAGAAGGCCATTTTGAATTCAAGCAGGAATGCTTGATAGAATATTGGAATATTAATTGCTAAACAGGTCTCAATTTACTTACTTTTGTCTTCGTGGGAGAGAGAAATTAAGTTGTTCGGTGCTGCCTTGAGGTGTTCTCTTACCAGTTTACAGAATGTTAATGTGGAAAGCAGTTCATGGAAAGTGGGATGCGTGTTTTCAGAAAAGAAGGTATGAAGAATAGAAATACAGTTTGTTGAAAGGAATAGGGGTGATTTAGTCTCAGTGCTGGCTATTTCTGAATGTGGAAATAATAAAGGACAAAATATGGCTATAGGAAGTTGCAGAAGTTTTATAGAAGACAAACATTGAGGAAAGAATTTTGTATGTGCCAGTATTTTCTATGGTTAGATTAAATTTAAGTAGGTAAACGGATTTTATTAAGAGTAGGCTGATGCAAGACTGGATTTGATTTCTCTCTTGTAAGAGAACAAGTTTTCCTGGAATGCTGCTTTTGGTAGCAGATTGTGTGAGTTCCTATGTCTTTTAGTGATCTTTATGTCATGGTTACTCTGGCCCTCTGCTTCACCCCAGAAGAAAAGGAAGGTATACTGAGAAAGGGTAGGGAACAAACAGATGGCCTACTGGCCACCAATCCACACCACATTTATCAGCTGGGTGGCGGTGCAATGCCAGAACATGACCTACACTGGAACTATGAAGATCGAGTAAGCCAGTTAGGATGAGATATGATATTACTTGTCATCAGAAGGAATGAAAAGGCATATGATGAAGCCTATAAATTATGATTAGATTTGTGAGGTTACACAGGAAAAAGATGAAAACCTAGCAGTCTTCCTGATCTGGGTGACAGAGGCATTCCAGAAGGACACTGATATACATCCTGAGTCCACAGGAGGGAGGGCACTACTGGCCATGCATTTTATCACCCAGGCTACTCCTGATATCTGGAGAAAATTTCAAACGCTTGAGGCTGGACCCCAAATCCCACAGTCAACCTTGGTAGAGGAGGCCTTCAAGGTCTCTAACAACCAAGATTTAGTGGCAGAGACCAATGAGGTTTGGAGGCTAGTGAAGAGAATGCAGCTTTTGGCTGCTCTGATTCATGCACCATCTTAAGGAAACCTTGGAGTGCCGAGGCAGGACAGTCTACCAAGAAGCCACCTGGGCCCTAACCAGTGAGCCTTCTGTCAGAGGGAGGGGCACTGGCAGGGGGAATCCCCTGAGCACCCTCCTGTGGGATGCCCAAGAGAGAACCCCAACACGCCCTAGTTCCTTGCAAATCTCTCGGATGAGGGATTCCTTTGACTGACAGGGTCCTGCCCAGCTCCAGATCCATCATCATTACTCCAGTGGAGCCTCAGGTCACCCTAGATGGAGCAGGCAGAAAAACTGAATTTTTTGTATACCTTGGAGCCACCTGCTCTGTTCTGGCTTAGCCAACTAGCTCTCTTTTCCAACTGTGACTGTATTGTGACAAGAGTTGATGAACAGTCAAAGGTAAAGTGATTTAGATCTCCCCTTGCTTGCAGAATGAGGTCCATCATTATTACTCACTCCTTTTTGTGTATACCAGAATGCTCTGTTCCCCTCCTTGGAAGATATTTGCTAAATAAGTTAGAAACCAGTATACTCTTAGGACAGGGTGCAATCCAAGGAAGTAAAGAATCTGAACAGACAGATGTATGTGTCTGTATATGTATCTATTGTACCTATTGTATCTTTGTACCTATTGTGTCTATTGTAATCTAAAAGATCCACTGGTTGGCCATCAAAATATTCCCTAAGATGAAAGTGAAAGTGTTAGTCACTCAGTCATGTTCAACTCTTTGCGACACCATGGACTAGAGCATACCACGCTCCTCTTGGGGATCTCCCAACCCAGGGATTGAACCTACAGGCTGATCGAATTACAGGTAGATTCTTTACCATCTGAGCCCTTAAGGAAGATATCCCTAAGATACTCTCCAAGAAATTAGAGAACAGGTAGATCCTACAGTTTTGGACACCTTGGTGCAGGAAGGGCAAAACATCCTTCCCTAATAAAAATACAGTCAAGGCCTGGGGAAAATGCCCTTGGAAAAGATGATATCCTTTAAAGTCTGAAGCCCTGAGGGGTATCGAACCATGGCTCAGCAAATTTCAGAAACACGGACTCATTAGGCCCTGCCAATTCCCTTGCAACACCCCAATTCTTCCTGTGCGAAGCCTAGTGGGGAGAATCAGTTTGTGCAAGACTTAGGAGCCGTGAATGAGGCAGTCACCCCTATTCACCCACTTGTGCCAAACCCATATACTCTCCTCACCCAAGTGCCAGGAAGTGCCCAGTATTTCTGTTTTGGACCTCAGAGATGCATTTTTCTGTATTCCCCTACATCCAGGCTCTCAATAGCTTTTGGCCTTTGAGTGGAGAGACCCTGACAGCCTGCAGGCTCCCCAATATATACCAGGACAGTGCTTTCACAGGATTTTCAGGATAGCACCCACTTTTCTGGAAATGCATTAACAAGGGAACTGAGGGAACCGAGCCTGGAGAATGGATCTCTGCTACAATATGTTGATAGTTAATTGATAAGTAGTAAGAAGAACTAAGAACTAAGAAGAACTAAGATTCAGATCAAAATACTGCTACACACTAATAATGAGAAAGTAGAAAAAGAAATTAAGGAAACAATTCCATTCACCATTGCAACGAAAAGAATAGTAGAATAGTAGAATAACGGAGGCAGGAGATAGGATTAGTGAAGTAGAAGATAGAATAGTAGAAATAAATGAATCAGGAATAAAGAAAAATGAATTAAAAGAAATGAGGACAATCTCAGAGACCTCCAGGACCATGTTAAATGCCCCAACATTCGAATCATAGGAGTCCCAGAAGAAGAAGACAAAAAGAAAGACCATGAGAAAATACTTGAGGAGATAATAGTTGAAAACTTCCCTAAAATGGGAAATGAAATAATTACCCAAGTCCAAGAAACCCAGAGAGTCCCAAACAGGATATATCCAAGGTGAAACACCCCAAGACAAATATTAATCAAATTAACAAAGATCAAACACAAAGAACAAATATTAAAAGCAGCAAGGGGAAAACAACAAATAACACACAAGGGGATTCCCATAAGGATAACTGCAGATCTTTCAATAGAAACTCTTCAGGCCAGGAGGGAATGGCAGGACATACTTAAAGTGATGAAAGAAAATAACCTACAGCCCAGACTACTGTACCCAGCAAGGATCTCTTTCAAATATGAAGGAGAAATCAAAAGCTTTACAGACAAGCAAAAGCTGAGAGAAATCAGCACCACCAAACCAGCTCTCCAACAAATGCTAAAGGATCTTCTCTAGACAGGAAACACAACAAGGGTGTATAAACTTGAACCCAAAACAATAAAGTAAATGGCAACAGGATCATACTTATCAATAATTACCTTAAATGTAAAAGGGTTGAATGCCCGAACCAAAAGACAAAGACTGGCTGATTGGATACAAAAACAAGACCCCTATATATGTTGTCTACAAGAGACCCACCTCAAAACAGGGGACACATACAGACTGAAAGTGTAAGGCTGGAAAAAGTTATTCCACGTAAATAGAGACCAAAAGAAAGCAGGAGTAGCAATACTCATATCAGATAAAATAGACTTTAAGACAAAGGCTGTGAAAAGAGACAAAGAAGATCACTACATAATGATCAAAGGATCAATCCAAGAAGAAGATATAACAATTATAAATATATATGCACCCAACATAGGAGCATCGCAATATGTAAGACAAATGCTAACAAGTATGAAAGGGGAAATCAACAATAACACAATAATAGTGGGAGACTCTAATACCCCACTCACATCTATGGACAGATCAACTAAACAGAAAATTAACAAAGAAACACAAACTTTAAATGATACAATAGACCAGTTAGACCTAATTGATATCTATAGGACATTTCACCCCAAAACAATGAATTTCACCTTTTTCTTAAGTGCACATGGAACCTTCTCCAGGAGAGATCACATCCTGGGCCATAAATCTAGTCTTGGTAAATTCAAAAAATTGAAATCATTCCAAGCATCTTTTCTGACCACAATGCAGTAAGATTAGATCTCAATTACAGGAGAAAAACTATTAAAAATTCCAACATATGGAGGCTGAACAACACGCTTCTGAATAACCAACAAATCACAGAAGAAATCAAAAAAGAAATCAAAATATGCATAGAAATGATTGAAAATGAAAACACAACCCAAAACCTATGGGACACTATAAAAGCAGTGCTAAGGGGAAGGTTCATAGCAATACAGGCATACCTCAAGAAACAAGAAAAAAGTCAAATAAACAACCTAACTCTACATGTAAAGCAACTAGAAAAGGAAGAAATGGAGAACCCCAGGGTTAGAAGGAAAGAAATCTTAAAAATTAGGGCAGAAATAAATGCAAAAAAAAAAAAAAAAAAACAAGAGACCATAGCAAAAATCAACAAAGCCAAAAGCTGGTTCTTTGAAAGGATAAATAAAATTGCCAAACCATTAGCCAGACTCATCAAGAAACAAAGGGAGAAAAATCAAATCAATAAAATTAGAAATGAAAATGGAGAGACCACAACAGACAACACAGAAATACAAAGGATCATAAGAGACTACTATCAGCAATTATATGCCAATAACATGGACAACTTGGAAGAAACAGACAAATTCTTAGAAAAGTACAAATTTCCAAAACTGAACCAGGAAAAAATAGAGAATCTTAACAGACCCATCAGAAGCATGGAAATTGAAACTGTAGTCAGAAATCTTCCAGCAAACAAAAGCCCAGGTCCAGATGGCTTCACAGCTGAATTCTACCAAAAATTTTGAGAAGAGCTAACACCTATCCTACTCAAACTCTTCCAGAAAATTTCAGAGGAAGGTAAACTTCCCAACTCATTCTATGAGACCACCATCACCCTAATACCAAAACCTGACAAAGATGCCACACAAAAAAAGAAAACTACAGGCCAATATCACTGATGAACATAGACGCAAAAATCCTCAACAAAATTCTAGCAATCAGAATCCAACAACACATTAAAAAGATCATACACCGTGACCAAGTGGGCTTTATCCCAGGGATGCAAGGATTCTTCAATATCCACAAATCAATGTAATACACCACATTAACAAATTGAAAAATAAAAGCCATACGATTATCTCAATAGATGCAGAGAAGGCCTTTGACAAAATTTAACATCGATTTATTATAAAAACTCTCCAGAAAGCAGGAATAGAAGAAACATACCTCAATACAATAAAAGCTATGTATGACAAACCCACAGCAAACATATCCTCAATGGTGAAAAATTGAAAGCATTTCCCATAAAGTCAGGAACAAGACAAGGGTGACCACTCTCACCACTATTATTCAACATAATTCTGGAAGTTTTGGCCACAGCAATCAGAGCAGAAAGAGAAATAAAAGGAATCAAAATTGGAAAAGAAGTAAAACTCTCACTGTTTGTAGATGACATGATCCTCTACATAGAAAACCCTAAAGACTCCACCAGGAAATTACTAGAGTTAATCAATGAATATAGTAAAGTTGCAGGATATAAAACCAACACACAGAAATCCCTTGCATTCCTATACATTAATAATGAGAAAATAGAAAGAGAAATTAAGGAAACAGTTCTATTCACCATTGCAACGAAAAGAATAAAATACTTAGGAATATATCTACCTAAAGAAACTAAAGACCTATATATAGAAAACTATAAAACACTGGTGAAAGAAATCAAAGAGGACACTAATAGATGGAGAAATATACCATGTTCATGGATTGGAAGAATCAATATAGTGAAAATGAGTATACTACCCAAAGCAATCTATAGATTCAATGCAATCTCTATCAAGCTACCAATGGTATTTTTCACAGAGCTAGAACAAATAATTTCACAATTGGAAATACAAAAAACCTCGAATAGCCAAAGCAATATTGAGAAAGAAGAATGGAACTGGAGGAATAAACCTGCCTGACTTCAGGCTCTACTACAAAGCCACAGTCATCAAAACAGTATGGTTCTGGCACAAAGACAGAAATATAGACCAATGGAACAAAATAGAAAGTCCAGAGATAAATCCATGGAGCTGCAGACACCTTATCTTTGACAAAGGAGGCAAGAATATACAATGGAGAAAAGACAATCTCTTTAACAAGTGGTGCTGGGAAAACTGGTCAACCACTTGTAAAAGAATGAAACTAGAACACTTTCTAACACCATGCACAAAAATAAACTCAAAATGGATTAAGGATCTAAACGTAAGACCAGAAACTATAAAACTCCTAGAGGAGAACATAGGCAAAACACTCTCCAACATAAATCAACAGGATCCTCTATGACCCATCTCCCAGAATATTGGAAATAAAAGCAAAAAATTCAAATGGGACTTAATTAAAATTAAAAGGTTCTGCACAACAAAGGAAACTATAAGCAAGGTGAAAAGACAGCCTTCAGAATGGAAGGAAATAATAGCAAATGAAGCAACTGACAAAGAAGTAATCTCAAAAATATACAAGCAAATCCTGCAGCTCAATTCCAGAAAAATAAACGACCCAATTAAAAAATGGGCCAAAGAACTAAACAGACATTTCTCCAAAGAAGATGTGCAGATGGCTAACAAACACACGAAAAGATGCTCAACATCACTCATTATCAGAGAAATGCAAATCAAAACCACTATGAGGTACCATTTCATGCCAGTCAGAATGGCTGCTATCCACAAGTCTACAAGCAATAAATGCTGGAGAGGGTGTGGAGAAAAGGGAACCCTCTTACACTGTTGGTGGGAATGCAAACTAGTACAGCCACTATGGAGAACAGTGTGGAGATTCCTTAAAAAACTGGAAATAGAACTGCTTATGACCCAGCAATCCCACTGCTGGGCATTCACACTGAGGAAACCAGAATTGAAAGAGACACATGTACCCCAATGTTCATTGCAGCACTGTTTATAATAGCCAGGACATGGAAGCGACCTAGATGTCCATCAGCAGATGAATGGATAAGAAAGCTGTGGTATATATACACAATGGAGTATTACTCAGCCATGAAAAAGAACACATTTGAATCAGTTCTAATGAGGTGGATGAAATTGGAGCCTATTATACAGAGTGAAGTAAGCCAGAAAGAAAAACACTAATACAGTATACTAACGCATATATATGGAATTTAGAAAGATGGTAATGATAACCCTGTATGTGAGACAGCAAAAGAGACACAGATGTATAGAACAGTCTTTTGGACTCTGTGGGAGAGGGAGAGGGAGAGGGTGGGTTGATTTGGGAGAATGGCATTGAAACATGTATAATATCATATATGAAATGAATCACCAGCCCAGGCGTGATGCATGATACAGGATGCTTGGGGCTGGTGCACTGGGATGACCCAGAGGGATGGTACGAGGAGGGCGGTGGGAGGGGGGTTCAGGATGGGGAACACGTGTATACCCGTGGCAGATTAATATTGATGTATGGCAAAACCAATACAATATTGTGAAGTAATTAACCTCCAATTAAAATAAATAAATTAAAAAAATTAAAAATGAAACAAACAAACAAAAAAGAACTGGATATGGAACAATGGACTGGTTCAAAATTGGAAAAGGAGTATGTCAAGGCTATATATTGTCACCCTGCTTATTTAACTTAAGAGTACATCATGTGAAATGCTGGGCTGGATGAAACACAAGCTGGAATCAAGAGTACAGGGAGAAACATCAATAACCTCAGATATGCAGATGACACCACCTTTATATCAGAAAGCAAAAAAGGAACTAAAGAGCCTCTTGATGAAGGTGAAAGAGGAGTGACAAAACTGGCTTAAAACTCAACATTCAAAAAATGAAAATCATGGCAGCCAGCTCCATCACTTCAAAGCAAATAGTGGGGAAACAATGGAAACAGTGACAGACTTTACTTTCTTGGGCTCCAAAATTGCTGTGGACAATGACTGCAGCCATGAAATTAAAAGACGCTTGCTCCTTGGAAGAAGTTATGACAAACCTAGACAGAGGATTAAAAAGCAAAGGCATTACTTTGCTGACAATGGTCCATATAGTCAAAGCTAGGCTTCCCTGGTGGCTCAGTGGTAAAGAATCCACCTACAATGCAGGAGATTTAAGAGACACAGGCTCAATCCCTGGGTCAGGAAGATCCCCTGGGGGAGGGCATGGCAATCCAGTCCAGTATTCTTGCCTAGAGAATCCCACAGACAGAGGAGCCTGGCAGGCTAAAGTCCATAGGGTCACAACTGAAGTGACTGAGCACACACATGATTTTTCCAGGAGACATGTACTCCTGAGAGTTGGATCATAAAGAAGGCTGAGTGCTAAAGAGTTGATGATTTAGAACTGTGGTGTTGGAGAAGACTCTTGAGAGACCCTTGGACTGCAAGGAGATCCAACCAGTAAATCCTAAAGTCTATCAATCCTGAATATTCACTGGAAGGACTGATCTGAAGCTCCAATACTTTGGCCACCTAATGTGAAGAGCTGGCTCATTGGAAAAGACCCTGATGCTGGGAAAGACTGAAGGCAGAGGAGAAGGTGACAACAGAGGACAAGATGGTTGCTGGCATCACCATCTCAAAGGACATGAGTTTGAGCAAGTTCCAGGAGATGATGGATAGGAAACCTGGTGTGCTGCAGTCCATGGGGTTGCAAAGAGCTGGACATGACTGAGCAACTGAACAGTAACATTTGCCCAGACTAAAGCTTTTACCTCTAGAAGCCTCATAGGTCACAACAAAAGAACAAAACATGAGATACCTATTCAAAAGATGGCACCATGAACAGGTAAGTAAAATTATATGGTGGGTTTGGGAAGGATTATCTGAAATCTTAATGAGACTTGGAACCATTCTTGTATCTTTGGCTGATATGTCTCTTGACAATCATCTGACCCTTGAGTTCCTTCTGGCAGAACAAGGTAGAGTTTGTGGGACAACTAACGCTTCCTGCTGCACCTGATCAATGTGACAGGACATGTTAAAATTATTATTAAGGAAATATAGACCCAGAAAGAGTGGCTTGATAATTTTGGCAGGGTTGATATTGTCTTCCTTGTCCGGTCAACAGTTAAGGAAGCCAAAGTTAACCTGGTTCCTTCCCTTTCTAGGCCTTTTAATGGCTATTGTTGCTCCTCTCCTTTTTTGCTCTTGTTTAACCTTTTGGTTAAGTTTGTGTTTTTTAGGCTTCAACAGTTTGAAGTAAGGCTCATAATGGCTCAAGGAATTCAGCCCATTATAGTGGAAAGTGGCCCAGGTCTCTATATGTCCTCAAACAATCAGCAAGGGACTTTTACACCTCTAGAGTGGGCTAGGGTCTATGGCCCCTGTCCAGTAGGAAGAAGTTTCAGAAGAAGAGGCCTTTGGCCCCTTACCCCTTAAGAATAAAAGTGCAGAGTTTCTCAGGGGGGGATGAAACAGGATGGGACGTGGGACCCTTTGTTGCAAGTGTGGCAATGCTTGCACCTGGACACAACTCTCCTCAAGCAACAAAATACAAAGAAACTGCATGCATGAGAAGTTGAGGCAAATTCTGGTCAAAAGATACAAAGAAGCCAAAAATCCAACTGCCACTTTTGAAAAGCCCAGAGCAAAAGCAGGGAGTCAGGAGTAAAATCAGGGTCCTGGGGATGCCCACTACACACAATTCCACAAGGAGCAGGCAAACAACTAAGCCAACCCTCCAGCCCGCCCCCTGGGAAGACTCCTAGGTTCACCCCATATAAGGAACAAGTTCTTCCACCTCTCAGGGAGTGAGTCAACAAGGGACTGCGTTAGTTCTTGCCCTCCCTCTGCTGTAGCAGGGGCCTTGCCTGAAAACAAACAAACAAAAAAAACACATGAAAAGATGCTCAACATCACTAATTATTAGAGAAACAGAAATCAAAACTACAATAAGGTATCACTTCACACCTGTCAGAATGGCCATCATTAATCAGTCTACAAACAATAAATGCTGGAAAGGGTGTGGAGAAAAAGGGAACCCTCCCATATTGTTGGTGGGAAAGTAATTTGGTACAAACACTATGGAGAACAGTATGGAGGTTCCTTAAAACACTGAGTGGAGCTGCCATAGGGCTTCCCACATGGCTCAGTGGAAAAGAATTAGCCTGCCAGTGCAGGAGATGTGGGTTTAGTCATTGGGTCAGAAAGATTCCCTGGAGAAGGAAATGACAACCCACTCCAATATTCTTGCTTGGGAAATCCCATGGACAGAGGAGCCTGGCGGGCTACAGTGCATGGGGTCGCAAAAGTCGGACACAACTTGGTGACTAAACAACAACAAAGCTACCATATGATCCAGTAATACCACTCCCAGGCATATATGCAGAGAAAACCATAATTCAAAAAGATACATGCACCCAAATGTTCACTGCAGCACTATTTACAATATCTAGGACATGGAAGCAACCAAATTGTCCATCCACAGAGGAACGGATAAAGAAGATGTTGCGGGGCGGGGGGGGGGGTGGGGGTGTATAAAATGGAATATTAACAGACATAAAGACAATGAAATAATGCCATTTGCTGCAACATGGATGGACCTACATACTGCCATACTGAGTGAATTCAGACAAAGAAAAACAAATATCATACGATATCACTTATATGTGGAATCTAGATAAAGGATACAAAGCGGGGGTAAATTGGGAGACTGGGATTGCCATATATACACTACTATATGTATATGTACACACACACACACACACACACACACACACAGTTCAGTTCAGTTCACTCGCTCAGTCATGTCCGACTCTTTGCGACCCCATGAATCGCAGCACGCCAGGCTTCCCTGTCCATCACCATCTCCCGGAGTTCACTCAGACTCATGTCCATCGAGTCTGTGATACCATCCAGCCATCTCATCTTCGGTCGTCCCCTTCTCCTCCTGCCCCCAATCCCTCCCACCATCAGAGTCTTTTCCAATGAGTCAACTCTTCGCATGAGGTAGCCAAAGTACTGGAGCTTCAGCTTTAGCATCATTCCTTCCAAAGAAATCCCAGGGTTGATCTCCTTGCAGTCCAAGGGACTCTAAAGAGTCTTCTCCAACACCACAGTTCAAAAGCATCAATTCTTTGGCGCTCAGCCTTCTTCACAGTCCAACTCTCACATCCAAACATGACCACAGGAAAAACCATAGCCTTGAGTAGACGGACCTTGGTTGGCAAAGTAATGTCTCTGCTTTTGAATATACTATCTAGATTGGTCATAACTTTCCTTCCAAGGAGTAAGCGTCTTTTAATTTCATGGCTGCAGTCACCAATTGCAGTGATTTTGGAGCTCCAAAAAATAAAGTCTGACACTGTTTCCACTGTTTCCCCATCTATTTCCCAGAAGTGATGGGACCAGATGCCATGATCTTCGTTTTCTGAATGTTGAGCTTTAAGCCAACCTTTTCACTCTCCACTTTCACTTTCATCAAGAGGCTTTTTAGCTCCTCTTCACTTTCTGCCATAAGGGTGGTGTCATCTGCATATATGAGGTTATTGATATTTCTCCCGGCAATCTTTATTCCAGCTTGTCCTTCTTCCAGTCCAGCATTTCTCATGATGTACTCTGCATATAAGTTAAATAAGCAGGGTGACAATATACAGCCTTGATGTACTCCTTTTCCTATTTGGAACCAGTCTGTTGTTCCATGTCCAGTTCTAACTGTTGCTTCCTGACCTGCATACAGGTTTCTCAAGAGGCAGGTCAGGTGGTCTGGTATTCCCATCTCTTTCAGAATGTTCCACAGTTTATTGTGATCCACACAGTCAAAGGCTTTGGCATAGTCAATAAAGCAGAAATAGATGTTTTTCTGGAACTCTCTTGCCTTTTTGATGATCCAGTGGATGTTGGCAATTTGATCTCTGGTTCCTCTGCCTTTTCGAGAACCAGCTTGAACATCTGGAAGTTCATGGTTCACGTACTGCTGAAGCCTGGCTTGAAGAATTTTGAGCATTACTTTGCTAGCATGTGGGATGAGTGCAATTGTGCAGTAGTTTGAGCATTCTTTTGCATTGCCTTTCTTTGGAATTGGAATGAAAACTGACCTTTTCCAATCCTGTGGCCACTGTTTACTTTTCCAAATTTGCTGGCATATTGAGTGCAGCCCTTTCACAGCATCATCTTTCAGGATTTGAAACAGCTCCACTGGAATTCCATCACCTCCACTAGCTTTGTTCGTAGTGATGCTTTCTAAGGCCCACTTGACTTCACATTCCAAGATGTCTGGCTCTAGATTAGTGATCACATCATCATGATTATCTGGGTGGTGAAGATCTTTTTTGTACAGTTCTTCCGTGTATTCTTGCCACCTCTTCTTAATATCTTCTGCTTCTGTTAAGTCCATACCATTTCTGCCCTTTATTGAGCCCATCTTTGCATGAAATATTCCCTTGGTATCTCTAATTTTCTTAAAGTGATCTCTAGTCTTTCCCATTCTGTTGTTTTCCTCTATTTCTTTGCACACACACACACACACACACACACACACACACACACACACATATATACATACATATATATAAAACACATAACTAACAAGAAACTTCTGTTATAGTCCAGGGAACTCTATTCAATACTCTATAATGGCCCATATGGGAAAAGAATCTAAATAAAGAATAGATATATATATAACTGATTCACTTTGCTGTATACCTGAAACTAATACAACATTGTAAATCAACTGTATCCAATAAAAATTTTTAAAAACTCCAGATGAAACTGTATTGGTTTCATCTTGCTGCTGTAGCAAATCATTACCAAATTAGTGCCTTCAAACAACACAAATATATACTCTTAAAATTCAGGACATCAGAAGTCTAAATTGGATCCACAGGATTACATATCATCAGAAGGCTCTGAGGAGACTGTTTCCTTGCCTTTTCCAGCTTCTAGAGGTTGCCTGCATTTCTCGCCCCATGGCCCCTTCCTCTAACTTCAAGACTTGCAGCCTAATCTCTTCTCTCTGAATTCAGTTTCCATCCTTACATTTTCTAAATATAGATGTTCTGACCCTCCTGCTTCTCTCTTTTAAGGACCTTTGTGATTACATGGGGCCCTATCTGGTTAATACTGGATCCTCTCCCACATTTTAGGATCCTTAATGTAATTACATCTGCAAGTTATTTTTATCATGTAAAATAAAATGCTGGCTCCAAGGATGAGAACACAGGAGCCATCATCATTTGCTGTTTTCACTGCTTTGGTGCCAAGAGCATAGTGAGTGGTTGTGATTTAGTTGCTAAGTCATGTTCAACTCTTGTTACCCCATGGACTATAGCCTGTCAGGCCCCTCTGTCCATGAGATTTCCCAGCAAGAGTACTGGAGTGGGTAGCCATTTCCTTTTCCAAAGGATCTTCCCGACCTGGGGATTGAAACTGGATCTCCTGCATTGCAGGTGGTCTCCTGAATTGCAGGTGGATTCTTTACCCTCTGAGCCACCGGGGAAGCCCCTCAAGAGCATAGTACTTGGAAATAAATATAATTCTATTAAAGATGAAAGATTAACTGTTTTAACAATCTCAGGCACATGGCTAAGTCTACTAACTCTAATTTTCAAAACCAGAATCAGGAACTCATTTATTGAGAAAACAGGGCTCCAGACTTCAGTGTGACTTTGAGATGTATGCTTTGACTAAGAGAACACCAGTGTAGGAAATCTTCATTATCTGAGTATAACTGACCATTATATTAAAGTAAAAGCCTTTAAGATATTGTTTTTGTAAGATTATGAATTTTCCTCATAATAAATAGTGATAAATAAGGCTGGCTGGATGTTTTCTTGACAGATGAAATGGAAAATTCTAAAAATATACATGTTTAACAAAATTTAGATTATACTTCAATTGTGTTCTAGTTTGTTGAACAAAGAGTAAAGCAAAAGAGTTGATTCCTGACATAGCATATTTTGCAAAAAATGAGTGAGAGAGTTAGAGTATGACTGCCTTTCTATTTGGCTTTTGTGGATAATCTTAAAGAATCCTTTTTAAAAACATATTTGACAGTATACTGAAAATTTCAAGCATCTCTCTTAATAATTCATGCCTGAATAATCTATTTTGTTACTCATATTTTCCTTTATTTGCTAACAATTCTTTTCTGCCAGATTTTCATTTTACAAGGATTTGTTTACAGTATTTTTCCAACGTTATTTTCATCAATTACATTAAGTCTCAGACTAAATGACATTGGCATTTTTATTTCACAGTTTGAATCATATTGCATAGAACATAAGATCATAAAATACAAATGTGAAATTAAAAGCTTGAATGGGTAAGGATATTGCTGTCATTGGTGATCAATGTAGTCCTATTAACAGAAGAAGGAATATTCGGGCAGAGACTAACTGAATCAAAAGTTCTAAATGAAATTTTCATCATATGATAACTTTTCCTTCCCTAAGCAATATTTTACTAAGGGGAACTCAAATACATAATGATCACACAGGCTTTACCTGCATAAGGTTGCAATAATTTTGAAAAATATACCTGGGACTAAAAATCACATTCAGGTTGCCTTTGAAACTTTTGCTTCTTATTTTATTATTATATTAAGTACATTTAATAGAGGGATGATTAATTTATAATAATTTTTCTTACAAATATTTTCCATAAGATTGCTAATTATATCTAAGTAAAAGTTTACTACTGTGTCCCTAGCACTTAGATTCAGAGTAGGAACTCATTCAGTATTGGAGGAGAAAGCATGATATAACATTTTAAAAAGGGGATTATGTACTTCACTAAATTGCAGAATTTGCCATAAAGAATTTGTATTATCCATATCGACAAAGAATCCATTGTAGAAAGTAGGACAATCCAATTCAAATATTTAAGACTAATGTGTAATGCAGAAAACATATGTTTAACTCCTTTTCTGTGAGAACATTCTTGGTCATAATTCAAACTCAGTATTTTCCATAATTTTTCCACTGAATATAGTATTATCCAAGACAGACATTTACAGGGAAATTTCCTATCAAACAAATTTGGAAATAAACAATATACTATAATCTTCCTCTTAAGAGTGTCAAGAACTCTGATAAATCCTGCTAGAAAACAAAACACTTTTTCATAATAACTGTTATACTTTATTAAGGGAAGTTAAGCAAATGCCTGAAAAGACAATATGAGTACATTTAGAACTTAAAAAAAAAATTTATTTCCTTCTCTTTTTCTCTTCCTTTGTACTTGACCTTTCTCTATTACTTTGAGCTTTGAGATGTGGCAAATAGAGAATGAAAAGTAAAAAAAAAAAAAGGGAAGTAGGTGAAAAAAGGAAGAGAGAAAGATAAAAGCTGGAAGAGTAGAAATGTTCAACAGATACAGAGCTGATGGGTAAGCCTCTTACTATACTGTATAAAGTCAAAATATATTTGGAGCTTCCCATATGCCTGTCTTCGGTCACAGCATTCTCCATTCCCTCAAGTGTGAACTAGGATTCTGAAGTTTGTGTTTATTATTCCTTTGTGTTTATGAAGTTACTGCAAATGTACATATCCTTTAACTGCATGTTGCTTGGTTTTTCATATTTTTGAAATGATGTATATGGCCTCAAACTGCATGTGTTCTTCTTTGACTTGCCTTTGTAATTGTTCAACATCATCTGTGAGATTTATCCATGTTGACATGTGCAGCTCTTGTTCATTTATTTTCACTGCTGAATTTTAATCCACTCCGTGACCATATTACAATTTATGTAGTCATGCTCCATTACTGTACATCTCGACCATTTTGCCTGCTTTTGCCAACACTGTCATGAACATGCTCTTCTTGAGTATATACTTAGAAAATGGAATTTCTGAGTACAAGCAAATTCCTGAACTTTGCTAGACATGAAACTGTTTTGCAAGGTGGGTGTAGCAATTTGTACTCCTACCAGAATTCTATAAAGCTAACAGATTATTCACATCCTCAGAAACACTGGGTATTGTTAAACTTGAAACTGATTTGCAGCAGGGCAGCAAAGTTTATTTCTTGATCAGCTGCTGGGAGGTGGAGCTTGTGGATTTTGAGTACTCCCACTAAGAACATCTCTGCACTCTTGCTCCCTTGTGAGTCAGCATGAATTCAGACCCAGCCACTGTGGTAGAGTGTCCTGTTTTAGGAAACAATGTCTGACAAAATATTTATCTAAGATTTGTATCCTTGATTCTCAAAGATAATCCCACCTCTATTCTGATCAGATATCAGGACTAACAAGGGCACCCCTACAGGAGGGGAGAAACATCATTTGTCTGGGTGAAATGTCTGTGACCAAACCAATGGTGGCTGCAGAAAACATACGTTTAACTCCTTTTCTGCGAGAACATTCTTGGTCATAATTCAAACTCAGTATTTTTCAGAGGACTGTATAGTCCTCTCTTCTTGTCTGGTGTCTGGAAGCAGAACTAATCTACTCTGTATTGGGTAAGTCCCTTGCTTCTCAGACAAATTAGTGAGTGGTTGGGGCAGGAATGTAGGGGGATATCTTTTAAAAAAAGAAATAGAGGACCTTATGCTATATAAAGAAATGTGAAAACTCAAATGACTAACTGGAAAATAAGAAGTATGATTTTACCTAGATTGAAAATAAGTTGAATAAGTATAAAACCCCCTCCAGTACCTCTTATTTCATACTAAACCAAATGTAAACTTCTCTGACAAGCTGTACTTCATAACCTAGTCTTCTTGTAATTAGCCAGCCTTATTTCTCACAACCTTGTCCAAAGTTTCGCCTTGTGTAATCAGCTTGATATTCTCAAACCTTATGAATACACCCAAGTTTCACTGGCAATATTTTCCTCTTCCTGGAATTGCCTTTCTTCACACTTCTTTCTCAATTTAAGTAGTCTGAAATTACACTTAAAACTGTATCTTAAATCATAATAGCAGTACTACCCACTGCTCGTGCTCATAGAAATTTCAGTATTTGTAAGACAATCACTTTTATAGAAATTTCCAACATTTGCTTGCAAAGATATACACATTTAAATGCAGAGTTCCAAAGAATAGCAAGGAGAGATAAGAAAGCCTTCTTCAGCGATCAATGCAAAGATGTAGAGGAAAACAGTAGAATGGGAAAGACTAGAGATCTCTTCCAGAAAATTAGAGATACCAAGGGAACATTTCATGCAAAGATGGGCTCAATAAAGGACAGAAATAGTAGGGACCTAACGGAAGATGAAGATATTAAGAAGAGATGGCAAGAATACAAACAAAAACTGGCTCAGTGGTAAAGAATCCTCTTGCCAATGAGGGAGACTCAGGTTCAATTCCTGATCTGGGAAGATCCCACAATCCGCATAGCAACCAAGCCTGTGCAACACAACCATCAAGCCTGTGCTCTAGAGCCCAGGAGCCACAACAACTGAAGTCTGTATGCTTTAGAGACTGCTGAGCAACAAGGGAAGCCACCACAGTGAGAAGCCTACACACCACAACTAGAAAGTAGCAACCACTCACCACAACTAAAGAAACGCCTGCACAGCAACAAAGACCCAAGACAGCCAAAAATAAATACAGTTATCAAAAAACTGTTTACACAAAAAGAAGTTACAGTGAACACCATGAAAGTACAAAGGATCTTAAGAGACTACTACAAGCAGCTATATGCCAATAAAATGGATAACCTAGAAGAAATGGACAAATTCCTAGAAAGGTATAATCTCCCAAGACTGGACCAGAAAGAGAAAATATTAACAGACCAACCACAAATACTGACATTGAAACTGTGATTTTAAAACTCCCAACCATCTAAAGTCCAGGATGAGATGGCTTTACAGGTAAATTCTATCAAACATTTAGAGAAAAGTCATCACTCATCCTTCTGAAACTGTTCTAAAAAAATTGCAGAGGAAGGAAAAACCCCAAATTCATTCTATGAGTGAATGAATCATTCTATTCTATAGAATCATTCTAGTCTATGATTCATTCTATGATACCAAAACCAAAGATGACACAAAAAAGAAAATTATAGGTCAATATCACTGATAAACATAGATGGAAAAATTCTCAACAAAGGACTAGCAACACAAATCTAACATTAAAAGGATCTTGCTGTGCTGTGTGTGCTAAGGCAATTCACTCTAACTTTTTGTGACCCTATGGCCACAGTCCACCAGGCTTCTCTGCCCATGGGATTCTTCAGGCAAGAAACTGGAGTGGGTTGCCAGGCCCTCCCTCCAGGGGATCTTCCTGACCCAGGGATCGAACCCACATTTCTTATGTCTCCTGAACTAGCAGGTAGGATCTTTACCACTAGCAGCACTACCTAGGAAGTCCCAAAAGGATCATATACCATGATTGAAGTGAAGAAGTGAAATCACTCAGTCATGTCTCTTTGCAACCCTGTGGACTCTAGCCTACTAGGCTTCTCTGACCATGGGGTTCTCCAGGCAAGAATACTGTGGTAGGTTGCCATTTCCTTCTTCAGGGGATCTTCCTGACCCAGGGATTGAACCCGGGTCTCCTGCATTGCAGGCAGATACAATGATTAAGTGTGATTTATTCCAGGGATGCAAGGATTTTTCAATACCTGCAAATCAGCCAGTTTCATACACTACAACAAACTGAAAGATAAAAACTATATAATCTCAATAGATGCAGAAAAAGCTTCTGACAAAATTAAATACCAACTTATGATAAAAATTCTCCAGAAAGTGGGTACAGAAGGAACATACCTCAAGATAATAAAGGCCATATATGGCAAACCTACTATTAACATACTTAGGGGTGAAAAACTGAAAGTATTTCCTCTGAGATCAGGAACCAGACAAGGATGTCAACTCTCACCTACCACTTTAATTCAACATAGCTTTGGGAGTCCTGGCCACAGCAATCACAGAAGAAAAGGAAGTTAAAGGAATACAGATTAGAAAAGAAGTAAAATGGTCGCTGTTTGCAGATGACATGATACCATACAAAGAAAATTCTAAAGCTGCTTTACCAGAAAACTACTAGAGGTTACCAGTAAATTTGGTAAAACTGTAGTATACAAAATTAATGCACAGATATCTCTTGTATTCCTATATACTAACAATGAGAAATTAGAATGAGAAATTAAGGAAACAATCCCATTTACCATTGTTATCAAAAAGAATAAAATACCTAAGGAGACAAAAGACCTGTACTCAGAAAGCTATAAGACACTGATGAAAGAAACTAAAGTTGACACAAACAGAAAGATGTACCATGATCTTTGATTAAAAGAATCAATACTGTCAAAATGACTGTACTACTCAAGGCAATCTACAGATTCAATGCAATCCCTATTAAATTACCAATGATGTTTTTCACAGAACTAGAACAAAAACTGTTTAAATTTATAGAGACACAAAAGACCCCCAAATAGCCAAAGCAATCTTAAGAAAAATGGAGCTAGAGCAATCAGGCTGTCTGACTATAGATTATACTACAAAGACAGTCATCAAAACAGCATGGTACTAACACAAAATTGGAAACAGATCAATGGGACAGGATAGAAACCCAGAAATAAACCCACGCACCTATGGTCAATTAATCTATGACAAAGGAGGTAAGACTACATAATGGAGGAAAGATAGTTTCTTTAGTAGGTGATGCTAGGAAAACTGGACAGCTCCATGTAAAAGAATGAAACAAATACAGTCTTTAACATCATATGAAAGTGAAAGGGTTAGTTGCTCAGTCATATCCAACTCTTTGCGATCCCATGGACTATATCCCGCCAGGTTTCTCTGCCCATGGAATTCTCCAGGCAAGAATACTGGAGTGGGTTGTCATTCCCATCTCCAGGGGATCTTCCTGACCCAGGGATTGAACCCAGGTCTCCTGCATTGCAAGCAGATTCTTTACCATGTGAGCCACCACAAAAATAAACTCAAAATGGATTCAAGATCTAAATGTAAGATTGGACACTATAAAACTCTTTGAGGAAAATATAGGCAGAACACCCTTTGACATAAATTGCACCAATATCTTTTTTGATCTGTCTCCCAGAGTAACGGAAATAAAAACAAAAATAAAGCAAACGAGACCTAATTAAACTCAAAAGCTTTTGCATAACAAAGGAAACCAAAAACAAAACAAAGCAAAAAACCCCCACTGAGTGGTTTTTTTTTTTTTTTGCAAGAATACTTGCAAACAATGTGACTGACAAGGGATTAACCTCCAAAACTTACAAGCAACTCATATAACTAAGTATCTAGAAAACAAACAACCCAATCAAAAAATGAGCAGAAGACCCACATAGACATTTCTCCAAACAGATGGCCAAGAGGCCCATGAAAATATGCTCAACATTGCTAATCATTAGAGAAACGCAAATCAAAACTACAATGAGATATCACTCCACACCAGTCAGAATGGTCATTATCAAAATGTACACAAATAATAAATGCTGGAGAGGGTGGGGGAAAAAAGAATCCTTATTCTCTGTTGGTGGGAAAGTAAAACTGGTACAGTCATTACGGAGAATAGTATGGAGGTTCCTTAAACTAACAGTTGAGCTACCATATAATCCAGCAATCCCGCTCCTGGACATATATCCACAGACAACCATGATTCTTAAGGACACATGCACCCCAATGTTCATTGTAGTAATGTTTACAATAGCCAAGACATGGCAGCAACCTAAATGTCCATGTAGAAGGAATGAAGGTGAGGTACATATGCACAATGGAGTATTACTCAGCCACTAAAAAAAATTGGGAGAAGGAAATGGCAACCCACTCCAGTATTCTTGCCTAGAGAATCCTGTGGACAGAGGACCTGGTGGGCTGCCATCTAATGGGGTTGCACAGAGTTGGACGTGACTGAAGTGACTTAGCAGCAGCAGCAGCTGTATGCCTGAAACTAACACAACATTGTTAATCAACTACACTCCAATATAACATAACAATTTAAACAATAAAAGGGAAACCAAACACAAATTCATGCTGGTATTTGTAAGTAAGCAAATGTTTCTTTCCACTCTTTCATGAGTGTATTCAACTCATGAAGCACTCAGGTAGATCCTGCTTGGGTTGCACGTCCACCCCTGAACTATTACCCCTGTTGACTAGGCAGGTAGACTATCCTGATGAGCTAGGCTAGAACTGGGCCCAGCCTTGTTGCTAGGCAACGGTGGACTATGAGATTGATAGACCCTCTCAGAACCACATGGAATGGAAGGGGAACAGTTCCCAGTGGAAACAGCAGTGATGAAGCATGAATGCATGTGCACACATGCCCACGTAGGTTCATGCGCACATACACCAAACTTCTACTAGGCCCCTCTAAGCCAGTCCCAGTTAGGGGCACTACACCAACAAGTCCCACGGCCCCATGTGGGGGCACTACACCAACAGGCCCCACGGCCCCATGTGGGGGCGCTACACCAACAGGCCCCATGGCCCCACGCAGGGGCGCTACACCAACAGGCCCCATGGTCCCATGTAGGGGAGCTCTTCAATGGCTCTCTGTTATAGCACTCGACAGTCTCCCGATGTCCTCTCAGCCAGAGTGGCAGCTAGAGAGGTTCTGGAATTCAGTGCACAGTGGGGCTGAAATTCACTTTCCTCGCATTACTTAGACTTTGGCATTCAGTATTGTCCACTGGCCCAGCTTCTGCTGCTGCACAGAATCTCTTTTTGAGGAACTCAAGCTTGAAAACGGCAAGCTTCACTCAGCCAGTTCCACTTTAATCAATCAGGTACACTTTTACACCTTTAAATCACAGCCATCAAGGTGTCAGTACCATTTCTCCCAGAAGCTCCTAGGTCTAAATGCATTCAAGAGGGAGCGGCATCCACTAAATTCAAAGACTAACTTTGGAAACAAAGGATGCCTCATTCTACTGTTCAACATATCTCACCCCCCTGACTCCAAGATTCCAGAAACATCCCACATTATCTTCTTTCAGGGCCCACTTAGTTTCCTCCTTTATCTTTGTTTTCCTTTTCTCTTTCAGCTGACATTGCCACACTTTTTCTCTAAGCTACTGTTTATTTATAAAATTCACAATTAAAAAATTTAAGTACCACAGTGAATTGTATGATCAGCAAGAATATCACAGCTGAACATACCAAGAAAAATCAGTATCTAATACTTACCATGTTGTGTTCTGTACACAATAATGTATACTTTCAAATGGTCTTAAATATATATATATAAATTGGTTACTTTTTAAATTGGTCACACACATGTATACATTTTTTTTCCCTTTTTGGAGTTCATTAAGTTTACAGAGTTCAGAAAATAATTCTGATCGATTAGCTTCCTGAAGAAAGGGAGAAAATTATTAACACCCCCGTTCCTGTTTTCCTTTAACTTTCTTGAAGTAAAACATTTACTGATAGTTTTAAGCTAAGTAGTTTCTCAAAGTACTTCAATAAATTAACAATTAATTCTGAACATGTCCCTCAAAATATTTCAAAGAAATATTATTTTTTTCTTTCAGAGATTTACAAAGCATATTAGCATAATAAAGATCCTGAATGAGTTGCACTAAAGAAAGCTGCTTAACTTTATACCTCCCAAACTTATTCAACTACAGAATACTTCTATACGAAAAACTAAGGGGTGTGGACATCTCTTTAATAACACAACAGCATCTCTGAAATGTTCTGTCAGAAAACACTTACTTTCCACAAGATGCAAAATAAAAGATTAAAGTGTCTGGATGGTTTAAGAGAGGGGCTTCCCCAGTGGCTCAGTGGTAAAGAAACTACCTGCAATGCAGGAGACTCAAGAGACGCAGGTTCAATCCTGGGTTAGCAAGATTCCCTGGAGGTAGGACATGGCAACCTACTCCAGTATTCCTCCCTGGAGCATCCCATGGACTGAGAAGCCTGGCAGGCTATAGTCCATAGTGTCACAAAAGAGTCAGACATGACTCAAGGGACTGAGGACACATACGCACACATGGTTTAATACTCCTGATTATTCAGTTCAGTCACTTAGTCATGTCTGACTCTTTGCAATCCCATGGATGGCAACATGCCAGGCTTCCCTGTCCATCACCAACTCCAGGAGCTTGCTCAAACTCATGTCCATCGAGTTGGTGATGCGATCCAACCATCTCATTCTCTGTTATCCCCTTCTCCCTCCTTCAACCTTTCCCAGCATCAGAGTCTTTTCAAATGAGTCAGTTCTTCACATCAGGTGGCCAAAGTATTGGAGTTTCAGCTTCAGCATCAGTCCTTCCAATGAATATTCAGGATTGATTTCCTTTACAATTGACTGGTTAGATCTCCTTGCAGTCCAAGGGACTCTCAAGAGTCTTCTCCAACACCACAGTTGAAAAGAATCAATCCTTCAGTGCTCAGCTTTCTTTATAGTCCAACTGTCACATCCATATGTGACTACTGGACAAACCATAACTTTGAATAGACTGACCTTTGTTGGCAAAGTAACATCTCTGCTTTTTAAAACACCATCTAGGTTGGCAAAAGCTTTTCTTCCAAAGAGCAAACATCTTTTAATTTCATGGCTGCAGTCACCATCTACAGTGATTTTGGAGGCCAAAAAAATAAAGTCTGACACTGTTTCCCCATCTATTTCCCATGAAGTGATGGGACCAGATGCCATGATCTTCGTTTTCTGAATGTTGAGCTTTGAGCCAAATTTTTCACTTTCCTCTTTCATTTTCATCCAGAGGATCTTCAGTTCTTCTTCACTTTCTACCATAAGAGTGGTGTCATCTGCATATCTGAGGCTATTGATATTTCTCCCGGCAATCTTGATTCCAGTTTGTGCTTCATCCAGCCCAGTGTTTCTCATGATGTAATCTGCATATAAGTTAAATAAGCAGAGTGACAATATACAGCCTTGACGTACTCCTTTTCCTGTTTGGAACCAGTCTGTTGTTTCATGTCCAGTTCTAACTGTTGCTTCTTGACCTGCATACAGATTTCTCAGGAGGCAAGTCAGGTGGTCTGGTATTCTCATCTCTTTAAGAATCTTCCACAGTTTGTCGTCATTCACACAGTCAAAGGCTTTGGCATAGTCAATAAAACAGAAGTAGATGTTTTTCTGGAACTCTTGCTTTTTCAGTGATCCAAAGAATGTTGGCAATTTAATCTCTGGTTCCTCTGTCTTTTCTAAATCCAGCTTGAACATCTGGAATTTCACACTTCACATACTGTTGAAGCCTGGCTTGGAGAATTTTGAGCATTACTTTGCTAGCATGTGAGATGAGTGCAACTGGGTGATAGTTCAACCATTCTTTGACATTGCCTTTCTTCGGGATTGGAATGAAAACTGACCTTTTCCAGTCCTGTGGCCACTGCTGAGTTTTCCAAATTTGTTGGCATATTGAGTGCAGCACTTTAATAGCATCATCAACAAATAATTGGATTAAAGATTTACTGAGCAGGGTCCCACCCATCAGAACAAGACTCAGTTTCCCCTCAGTCAGTCTCTCCCATCAGGAAGCTTCCATAAACCTCTTATCCTTATCCATCAGAGCATAGACAGAATGAATACCACAACCACAGAAAATTAATTAAACTGATCACATGGACCACAGCCATAACTCAATGAAACTATGAGCCATGCCATGTCGGGCCATCAAAGACAGACAGCTCATGCTGAAGAGTTCTGACAAAATTTGGTCCACTGAAGCAGGGAATGGCAAACCACTTCAGTATTCTTGCCTTGAGGACACCATGAACAGTATGAAAAGGCAAAAAGATAGGACACTGAAAGAATAACTCCCCAGGTCAGCAGGTGCCCAATATACTACTGGAGATCAGGGGAGAAATAACTCCAGAATGAAGAGACAGAGCCAAAGCAAAAACAACACCCAGCTGTGGCTGTGACTGGTAATGGAACTAAAGTCTGATTCTGTAAAGAACAATATTGCATAGGAACCTAGAATGTTAGGTCTATGAATCAAGGCACATTGGAAGTGGTCAAACAGGAGATGCCAAGAATGAACATAGACATTTTACGAATCAGTGAACTAAAATGGACTGGAATGGGTGAATTTGACCCAGTTCAGTTCAGTTCAGTCTCTTAGTCATGTCCAACTCTTTGCGACTCCATGAATCGCAGCACGCCAGGCCTCCCTGTCCATCACCATCTCCCGGAGTTCACTCAGACTCACATCCATCAAGTCTGTGATGCCAGCCAGCCATCTCATCCTTGGTCGTCCCATTCTCCTCCTGCTCCCAATCTCTCCCAGCATCAGAGGCTTTTCCAATGAGTCAACTCTTCGCATGAGGTGGCCAAAGTACTGGAGCTTCAGCTTTAGCATCATTCTTTCCAAAGAAATCCCAGGGTTGATCTCCTTCAGAATGGACTGGTTGGATCTCCTTGCAGTCCAAGGGACTCTCAAGAGTCTTCCAACACCATAGTTCAAAAGCATCAATTCTTCGGCACTCAGCCTTCTTCACAGTCCAACTCTCACATCCATACACGACCACAGGAAAAACCATAGCCTTGACTAGACGGACCTTGGTCGGCAAAGTAATGTCTCTGCTTTTGAATATACTATCTAGGTTGGTCATCACTTTTCCTCCAAGGAGTAAGCGTCTTTTAATTTCATGGCTGCAGTCACCATCTGCAGTGATTTTGGAGCCCAAAAAATTAAAGTCTGACACTGTTTCTGTTTCCCCACTATTTCCCATGAAGTGATGGGACCGGATGCCATGATCTTCGTTTTCTGAATGTTGAGCTTTAAGCCAACTTTTTCACTCTCCTCTTTCACTTTCATCAAGAGGCTTTTTAGCTCCTCTTCATTTTCTGCCATAAGGGTGGTGTCATCTGCATATCTGAGGTTATTGATATTTTTCCTGGAAATCTTGATTCCAGCTTGTGTTTCTTCCAGCCCAGCATTTCTCATGATGTGCTCTGCATATAAGTTAAATAAGCAGGGTGACAATATACAGCCTTGACATGCTCCTTTTCCTATTTGGAACCAGTCTGTTGTTCCATGTCCAGTTCTAACTGTTGCTTCCTGACCTGCTTACAGGTTTCTCAAGAGGCAGGTCATGTGGTCTGGTATTCCCATCTCTTTCAGAATTTTCCACAGTTTATTGTGATCCACACAGTCAAAGGCTTTGGCATAGTCAATAAAGCAGAAATAGATGTTTTTCTGGAACTCTCTTGCTTTTTCCATGATCCAGTGGATGTTGGCAATTTGATCTCTGGTTCCTCTGCCTTCTCTAAAACCAGCTTGAACAGGGAGCTCATGGTTCACATATTGCTGAATCCTGGCTTGGAGAATTTTGAGCATTACTTTACCAGCATGTGAGATGAGTGCAATTGTGCAGTAGTTTGAGCATTCTTTTGCATTGCCTTTCTTTGGAATTGGAATGAAAACTGACCTTTTCCAGTCCTGTGGCCACTGCTGAGTTTTCCAAATTTGCTGGCATATTGAGTGCAGCACTTTCACAGCATCATCTTTCAGGATTTGAAACAGATGACCTTTATATCTACTACTGTGAGCAAGAATCCCTTAGAAGAAATGGAGTACCCCTCATTGTCAACAAAAGAGTCTGAAATGCAGTACTTGGATACAATCTCAAAAATGACAGAATGATCTCTGTTCATTTCCAAGGCAAACAATTCAATATCACAGTAATCCAAGTCTATGCCTCAATCAGGAATGCTGCAGAAGCTGAAGTTGAATGGTTCTATGAAGACCTACAAGACCTTCTAGAACTAACACCCAAAAAAGATGTCCTTTTTATTATAGGGCCTGGAATGCAAAAGGAGGAAGTCAAGAGATACTTGGAGTAACATGCACGTTTGGCCTTTTAGTACAAAATGAAGCAAGGTAAACGCTAAAAGAGTTTTGCCAAGAGAACACAATGATCATAACAAACACCTTCTTCCAACAACACAAGAGACAACTCTACACATGGACATCACCAGATGATCAATACGGAAATCAGATTGATTATATTCTTTGCAGCCAAAGATGGAGATGCTCTATACAGTCAGCAAAAATAAGACTGGGAGCTGACTGTGGCTCAGATCATGAACTCCTTATTGCCAAATTCAGACTTAAATTAAAGAAAGTAGGGGAAACCACTAGCCCATTCAGTTATGACCTAAATCAAATCCCTTATGATTATACACTGGAAATGACAAACAGATTCAAGAGATTAGATCTGATAGAGTGCCTGAAGAACTATGGATGGAGGTTCATGACACTGTACAGGAGGCAGGGATCAAGACCATACTCAAGAAAAAGAAATGCAAAAAGGCAAAATGGTTGTCTGAGGAGGTCTTACAAATAGCTCTCAAAGAAGAGCAGCTAAAGGAGAAAAGGAAAGATATACCCATTTGAATGCAGAGTTCCAAAGAAGAGCAAGGAGGGATAAGAAAGCCTTCCTCAGTGATCAATGCAAAGAAATAGAAGAAAACAATAGGATGGGAAAGACCAGAGAACAATAGGATGGGAAAAACTAGAGACTGCAAGAAAATTAGAGATACAAAGGGAACATTTCATTCAAAGATAGCCACAATAAATTACACAAATGGTATGGATCTAACAAGCAGAAGATATTAAGAGGAGGTGGCAAGAATATACAGAACTATACAGAAAAGGTCTTCATGACCCAGATATCCACGATGGTCTGATCACTCATCTACAGCCAGACATCCTGGAATGCAAAGTCAAGTGGGCCTTAGGAATCATCACTATGAACAAAGCTAGTGTAAGTAATGGAATTCCAGTCGAGCTATTTCACATCCTAAAAGATGATGCTGTGAATGTGCTGCATTCAATATGCCAACCATTTGGAAAACTCCTGATTATAGATTACCTTTTCAAGAAAAATTTTTGTTCATGATTTGCTTACTTTTAATTAGCTATTTGGTTTTGTTATCTGTGTTGAGATTACTTTAAAATAATCCCTTCATTCACTCAATAAAGATTTATGGAAAACTTTTATGGATAGGCTCTGGGCTAGATGTAGAAATAAAAATTCAGTGATAAAATATGAAGAATAACTTCTTTAGTTTTCCAGTCTGCTGGGAATTTCAGAGACATAAGCAAGTTATAACAGTATTGAAATAAAGATTTCAAGGTTCCTCAAAGAGTGTTCTCTCAAGCTTGGATAATCAGTTAAGTTTTCTTAGAAGTGAAAGTGAAGTTGCTCAGTCATGTCCGACTCTTTTTGACCCCATGGACTGTACCCTACCATGCTCTTCCGTCCATGGGATATTCCAAGCAAGAGTACTGGGGTGGGTTGCCATTTCCTTTTCCAGAGGATCTTCCAGACCCAGAGATCGAACCCAGGTCTCTTGCATTGTAGGCAGATGCTTAACCATCTGAGCCACCAGATAATTCCTTTCTTGGAAGAAATCATATCAAAGACTTGGATGAACGTGTGATGGTGAGATGACCATCTGTCAGGGAGCAGTGTTCCAAGAAAAGAGAATAACATGTTCTATGATAGAAGGAGAGAGAAGACAAGCTTGGTCAAACTAACGTACTAAACTAAACATTAGAATGGCTACAACACAAAAACACAAAAGGAATTTGGGGAGGATATAGTGGATAGACAAAACAGAAGTTTATGCACAGCCTTGCAAGCCATTCTTAAGAGTCTGGACATGATCAGATTTGCATTTTAGAAAGATAACACTGAATATAATGTGGAGAATGGATTGAAAAGGCTAAGTCCAAGAGCAAGGTATTCAGTAGTGGAGTCTTTAATAATCCAAGGGATAGTGGGTTGATTTTTAAATTGAATACAAAGGTTCCCAAATGGAAATAAGTCTTATCTAAGCTACACTGGCAGTTAATCCACACCCTCTTTGGCTCATGTATTTCAGCCAATGCAGTAAAGCAGAAAAGCAGGGTCAACAGGAAAGGCACAGGAACAACCACAGGTTAGTCTATGGTAAACCTGCACTAAGTTGCTGACCTGCAACAGCATCTTTCCATCCTGCTGCTCATCAGCACCACCAAAGGACTTTTAAAATGCAGATGCTAAGGCAGATTCAGATTTAATTGATCTGAGCTGAGGCCTGGAAAACATCCCCAAGAGGGATCAGCAGGCAAGACTGAGATCCAACAAGGACCAATGAGTCTACCCAGAAATTCAGGCCCATCTATTTTAGCTTGTGTATTTAGGTTCCAGAGTCAAAAGTGGTTGATCTCAAACTTTAGTAGGCATCAGAATTCCATGGGAAGCTTGTCAAGACTGTGATGGGCTCCACTTTCAGAGTTGCTGATTCAGTAGGTCTGGGTGGGACCTGAGAATCTGTGTTTCTAAGTACTGAATCTTTACTCTAGAATCTGTACTTCTAAGTACTAAGGTGTTGCTGCTGTTCCAGAAACCAGATTCTGAGAAACAATAGTCTAAACCAATCATTTAGGAAATCAGAATTTTAAAGAATGATTTTTGCTGGAGAAACTAACTTTTCTTATTCCTTAGTTAATTAAGGAATGTGGGGTCTTTTTAGTTTCACACCTTGTGTGTAAAAACACTAAAAAAATAAACAAAGGTGAAGAAACTATGGCACACTTTTATTTTATTGTATATGTGAGAAGTAAAAACAAACTTTTGAAGAATTTCCTCTAAGAACTTTTTGTGGTGATCTTTCTGCTTTTTAAAATTTTTATTCTGATTCAAATAAGGCAGAAAAACCATATTTTCAGAACAAGGCATATACAATGAGAGAATGCAAAATAATCTGATGGTCTGCTATTGTTCATGATTTAGAAAAAACTTATCCTCCATAATCATGACTGACCTATGTTTCTGTCTGAAATGAATCTGTAACTTATGACAAGCCCAGGACCTGGAGCTGGTCAGCTATCTCATAACTCAGAGTCAGAATCAAGTACATCTTGCTCTGATCCTGCTGACTCATTATTCTTTATGTGGCATGATTGTTCTTTCAATTTTCTAGGAACATTGGTTACTTTACAAAATACCTTTTTTCTTCCAGCACAATATTACCAAGGAAAATTTGATTTTATAGTCAAGACTGATGTGCTTCTCAAATATACACAAATCATTTCAAAGTTCTTGTTAAAAAGTAAAATCTACTTAAAAAAAACACTTTGCATTGTTTAATCATATCAAACATAACTTACCATAGGAATTTAATTTTTTACATAAAGTAACTTTTATTCTTTAAAAAACACTCAGGTCCCACAATGTCAGAGGTCTTAATACTATTCTTTCTGCTTAGCACACGAACATTTCTTACTTCTTATGCCAGCTGGTGAATAAATTTATGGATAGCAAGGAATTTTTATATCGAGTAATTTACAAAAACTACATGTTTTAAAATGTTTGGCATGTTTTATACAAGCATATATTTTATTATACCAGTATTATCTTTAACAGTATCAAAATGAAATCTACTCAAAGTTCAAAAATATAATAATCATCATAGAATTTTATTAATAAAAATGTACCAATATAAGAGGAGAAGGCAATGGCACCCCACTCCAGTACTCTTGCCTGGAAGATCCCATGGCCGGAGGAGCCTGGTAGGCTGCAGTCCACGGGGTTGCGGAAGAGTTGGACACGACTGACCGACTTCACTTTTACTATTTACTTTCATGCATTGGAGAAGGAAATGGCAACCCACACCACTGTTCTTGCCTGGAGAATCCCAGGGATGGGGAAGCCTGGTGGGCTGCCGTCTATGGGGTCACACAGAACTGGGTAAGACTGAAGTGACTTAGCAGCAGCACCAATATAAAACAGTACCAAAATCAAACATCACCAGAATTATGAATATAAGAGTAAAACCATCTAAATTAAATAATGCAATTTTGAAGTTAAGGAGATGACTGACTTCAATTAGGAAAAAAATCTGGCTAAACAAATTGAACCCTGAAGCCGAACAGATTTGGCTTTGTTGGACCATGACCCCTGCCATGGCTCTGCCCTTTCCTTGTCAGTAACTCAGAACATTTTACCAGACCGGAATACTCCAGAAGTAAGGTAACTGTTAAGTTAGCTTGGGGGAGCATCTTGAAAACAGACAGGAAAACTCAGCAAATCAACACTTTTTATTTATCATTCAAGATTAAGTCACCAAACAATGTAAGAACTCTTCATCAAATTTATGTGGTTAATGGATTTTTCCTTACCCCAATTTTTGTTGATGCACCTGCATTCAATAAGATGGTCCTTGCAAGTATCAAAATCACAAAATAAATAATGTGGTTTCTGCTGTAATCTCACAGTTGCCACTTTCATGTCCTTAAGAACTCTTATTTATCCAGAGCAATTTTAGCATTTCAGGTAATGGGAAATTATTTTAAGATACATTAAAATTATAGACAAAAGACCTGAAGCATCTGTAAGCCCATAGAAGGATTTACTATTTACTATTCAAGTCATGCAAAAAGGTTTTTAAAAATCATCATTTGTGCCAGAAATAATTGGCAAAGGAACTAATCACCATTCAAGAAACATTTAGTAAATACTAATGCAAGACATGGTATTAATGCTGCTCAACACAGGTTTAGTTTCTCTTCAAGAGTATACATTATCATCACTTATTCATAATACAATATAGGACACATTTTAATTCAAAGCAACTATAAAAAGCCTGAATGGTTAAACATGTATTCATGTTAACCATTAATATAGACTGTATTTTAACAGCTCATTCAGTTCAACAACAACAGAAACAAATAACCCAATCAAGAAATGGGCAGAAGACCTAAAAAGACATTTCCAAAAGAGATATGCAATCACACCAAAAGATTTAAGCATCACTAATTATTAGAGAAATGCAAATCGAAATTACAATGAGGCACCACCTCAGACCAGTGAGAAGGGCCAGCACTAAAATGTCTACAAATAACAAGTGCTAAAGAGGGTGTGGAGAAAAGGGAGCCTTTCTACACTGTTGGTGGGAATGTAAGCTGGTGCAGCCACTACAGAAAACAGTATGAAGGCTTCAAAAAATCAGAGTGGCCATATGATCCAGCAATCCCACTCTCAGGCATATACCCAGACAAAACCATGATCTGAAAAGACACGTGCACCCCAACATTCACAGCAGCATTATTCACAATAGCAAATACATGGAAACAACCCAAATGACCATCAGCAGAGGAATGGATAAAAAAGATATATACAGACAATGGAACATTATTCAGCTACAAAAAAGAACAAACTAATGTCATTTTCAATAAGATGAATGGACCTAGAGATTATCATACTAAGCAAAGTAAGTCAAAGAGAAAGCTAAATATTATATGATATCACTTGTATATGAAGTCTAAAATAAGACACAAGTGAATATATCTATGAAACAGAATGAAACAGACTGACAGATATACAGAACAGACTTGTGGTTGCCAAGGGGAAGAGAAGTTGGGAGAGGGAAGGACTGGGAGTTAGGGGTTAGCAGATGCAAACTATTATTGATACATCGATATATAGGATGGATTAATAGCAACATCCTACTGTACAGCACAGGTAAATACATTCAACGTCCTGTGACAAACCACAATGGAAAGGAATATGAAAAACAATGTGTGTGTGTCTATATATATATATATATAATAATCACTTTGCTGTACAGCAGAAATCAACACATTGTAAATCAACTATACTTCAATAACATTAAAAATATATATAGACTGTTTTTACAATAAAGAATACTTAGCTAAAAGTAGACATTGAATTAAAACTGAATGTTTTTGTATATTATTAACTTGGTGATGTTGTACAAATTTAAATGTTTTCATCTGGAAGCAAAATCTAAATCAGTCATCTTGTAAGACTGTTTAAGAATGTGATCATCATTTTAAAAATATTTAGGAAAAAAGTAATAAATTTGTAAGAAGTGGATCAGAGTATGAATGAAATATTTATAGCACTCCTCTTTCTCTTACCCCTTTGTTTTGCACCAAAATGGTGCAAAATTGAGATAAAACTTTATCAAATTTTAAAATTGAAATATCTGCCTCTAGCCAATGCAGTAAATGATGTGGTCATCAGAAGGCCCAAGGAAAACCATAAAAGTTTGGAAGTAGCTATGTGTACAGGTTGATAAATACCCAATTTCATCAAAACACTTTAGAACAGGAAGAGAAATTAGAAATAATCTTGTTCCACACCCTCATCTACCAATGAATAAACTAAAACCCAGAGTTAAGAGTAGGACTCTTTGTAGGTATCCGTTTCCCAAGTTTGCTTGCAGTATAGCTAGCACATCTAGTGATACATGTGGTCTAACGTGGTCTACTATAAACTAGGGGGAAATTGGTGGCTCTCAAAATTTTGGGGTGCTGGTGTGTTTGTTGAGCATGCCCCATTCTCAGGGATCCAATTCAATAAAGTCTAAATGGAGTTGAGATGTCTGAAATTTTAATGGTGACTGTGATAAAGTCATCCTTGGTTAGTTTGAGTAAGAGTGAGAAATATAAAACCTACAACTGCAAGTTTTTAAAATGGATGTTAATGCTGAGTGAGCAGGTTTTCCAAACAAGTTACAGGTTTTTTTCATTAAATATAACTGTTTTTCCCTTCCATTGACACTATAAGGAAAAGGGAATGGTGTTTAAACAAGGAACTGTAGAGACCACAAAGCAATACTTGACCAATTTTCCACAAATGCAGAATCACCGCGGATACTTGTGAAGACCATACACATTGATGGCGGACTGTCCTGGCGGTGCAGTAGTTGAGACTCCGCTGCCTATACAGGGGGCACCCCCTGGGTCCCTGGTTGGGGAGGTTGGGAAACTAAGATCCCACATGTTGGGCAGTGCAGACAAAATTATATACATATATATATTCATGGGGCCTTTTTCTGGAGAGTCTTACCAGGTTGATATGGGGTGGGACTCAAGAATGTGAGTTTTTCCGAATAACTCCTGGTAATTCTGTTAACCAAACCCAGTTTGCAAACTCTGTCACGGTCTGTTGTATGAATACCAGTTTCGACGGTTCTCAACCAGGGAACTCAGGAAAACGCTTACCTTTAAGAGCTTCTGAATGGGTCGGTCTGCAGTAGGTCTGAGAATTTGTACTGTTTCAGGCTGCCAGGTGATGATGATTCCTTGCGAACCTCTGGGCTAGACTGTGCTCTGAAAACCGAGGCAGAAGATTCACAGGAAAACGCCCAGAAGCCGCTGCAATTTCTTTACTGAAACCCGGGCTTCTGCTCCTGCTGCCTGAAGAACAAGAAAATGGTGGCCGCTGCTGTTTTCAAGCCTGGAGCAGGTGCTTCCAATTCCCGAAACCTGGACACAAACTTTCTGGGTGAGATTCTGGCCCATGGAGTTCCCAGGCCTCTGGGGGGAGAAAGGGCAGCACGGCCAGAGTGGAGAGGGGCTGCGGATGGGAAACAGGAGAGGGGAAATCCTGCTAATTGCAAACACGAAAGATAATGCAAATATGCAGATACGCTTTAGTAGTAGTTTGCCCCTAAATTGTATAAACTAGTTAATTCATGATCATGTTGGGAACAGACACAGGGACTTCCTTGGTGGTCCTGTAACTAAAACTCCAGCTCCCAGGGCAGGGGGCCCTATTCAGTCCCTGGTCTGGGAAGTAGAACCCACATGCCACAACTGAGCTCGCATGTGATAATGAAGATCCGGAATGCAGCAAAGAAGATAGAAGATTTCGCAAGCTGCAACTAAGACCTGGCTGCTGCTAAGTCACTCCTGCTAAGTCACTTCAGAAATGTCCGACTCTGTGCGACCCCATAGATGGCAGCCCACCAGGCTCCCCCATCCCTGGGATTCTCCAGGCAAGAACACTGGAGTGGGTTGCCATTTCCTTTTCCAATGGACGAAAGTGAAAAGTCAAAGTGAAGTCACTCAGTCGTGTCCGACCCTCAGCGACCCCATGGACTGCAGCCTATCAGGCTTCTCCATCCATGGGATTTTCCAGGCAAGAGTACTGGAGTGGGGTGCCATTGCCTTCTCTGAAGACCTGGCACAACCACATAAATAATTTTTTTTTTAAACACAAAATTACCTCATCTTTCATGGAAGTTATGAATGCTGTAACATGGTACCCAGATAGCCCTCAGAACAGGCACACTTACTTCCTCGCTCCTGGGGTTGTTGCTGAGAGTGCTGCCAGGAATTGCATCAGTTGATGTGAATCACCTGGCCTCAGGCTCTGCTCCGCTTCAGGAATAGCCAGAATCCAGTGACTGGACGTCTGAGGTCCCTGCCAAAACTCTGAAAGGATCTTATAAGCTTTAGTGCTCCATGTAGGTTGCTAAGGACTTTATGTGATTGCTTTATCCTTACTGCATAGCAACCCACCTTATCTTTCTGCTCAGTCTTATTTCCTTCTCTTCTCTCCAACAGGTATTGACTCCAAGAGCACTACTCCCAAATCCTCTTGCACTCAAATCTTTATCTCAGAAGATGTTATTGTTGTTTAGTCACTCTGTCGTCCCCAACTCTTTTGTGACCTCATAGACCGCAGTCCACCAGGATTCTCTGTCCGTGTAATTTTCCAGGCAAGAATACTGGAGTGGGTTGCATGTCCATCTCTAGGGGCTTTTCCTGATCCAGGGATCAAAACTGCATCTCCTGCATTGGCAGGTGGATTCTTTACTGCTGATCCTCGGGGAAGCCCCATCTCAGAGAATAATATAATAGGTTTTAGCTAGTAAGGTTAATAAGAAATAAATTAGATATAAATTATTGAAAAAAGAAAATTGCTCTCTGAAAAAACCTAAGTGAACAAGTGCAAAAACATGTAAAAATTTCATACAGGGATTAATAAAAGATCAATACAATAAAATCTATAGCCCTCTTCATCTCAACAACACAAATATGAAAATACAATGTAAAAATTCTGTCTTGCAACAAAAAAATAATACATCCTGAAGGTAAACCTAAAAAGCAAAGTAAAATTCATGATATATATGACAAATTTTGAAATATTTAAAAATATTTCAGGGCACTGAGGCAGATGGTTTTGTCCTCCCATTTATTGAAATGTCATATAAACTGTAGTAATTGTATCAATTTAGTATTAGATGAGAAATAGAAAAAGTTATGAAATAGAAGAGTCTAAAGACAGGCTCAGGACTATATGAGGATTATTTTGTGAAAAAAGCAGCAATTTATATAAGTATGAAAAGAACGAACTAGTCAAAATTATTGCTGAAATGAGTGACTAACCATTTGCAAAAACTTCAGTCAGATTCATAAGTCATAAAGTATACTACATCAAACTAGTCAGTCCTAAAAGAAATCAAGCCTAAATATTCATTGGAAGGACTGATGCTGAAGCTGAAGCTCCACCTGATGTGAAGAGCCAACTCACTGGAAAAGACTGATCCTGGGAAAGTTTGAGGGTAGGAAGAGAAGGAGACACAGAGGATGAGATGGTTGAATGGCCTAATCGACTCACAATCCACTGAAACAAGGTTAACTCTCGCTACTTAAGCCTTTGATTTTCGTCCTTCCTTTCACCTCCACAAACTCAACGTTCATTTTCATCATCTTTTGGGTATGTTCCTCTTCTCCCTCTCTTTTCTGTCAAAAATGAGGCATACTCAAGGCTTAAACAGCCAGTAACAACAGAAGGAAAAACTCTCAACCCCACCTGCTCCTTGGAGCTACCGCCACATTGGTTTCCTTGATGGAAAGAGTTGCCACTGTTACTGTCTGTGCTTCTTCCGCTCCGGCTCCCCCTCCTGCAGCAGCCTGCCTTCAGACCTCAGGACTCACACTGGGCCTCTGGAAACAGAATCTGTGACCAGAGAATTCTGGACTAAAGGGGTTTGAGGATGTTCTCTCAGGAGATGCACTAGTAAGGAAGTGAAGGGGCAGGATTGAGCAGATGGAGAAAGTGACCTACAGTGTATTAATAGTTCCTGCTGAGGCCCCAGTTGATCCTGTGGGGAGCACTGAATCCTTCCAAACTCACACAAGAAGGCTGGGCCTTTAAAACCCCACATCAGTTGCTGGGCTGGGCTGCTTTATGTGGGTGGTGCCCTGCAACTGAGGACAGCTGCCTATGGGGATGGTGACTCTTGGCTGAGGATGAAGTGACTGGCCCTACAGCAGGGACCTGGGTGGAACCACAGTATCCACTCCATTTCTGAGGGGCTCACAACCACTTGCTTTCTAGGTAATTTCTCCTCATCAGGGAAAAGCTTTGCCAGGATTCTGTTCGGCCTAGTTTCCTGGAGGAAATTTGTGTTTTCCACCCACACAGTGTAGATTCCACAGACTTAGAAGCTCTGGTTCCCAGGAATGGCAGCACTGACATTTATACTCTTGCTGCCACCTAGTCGTCCAGAATCTTCCTGCCATGAGGCCAGCAGGGAAAGAAAGGAGCCACGCTCCTAGTACTGGTGACGGATCCCATCTTCAGGGGGAGGCAGGGCAGCTGTTACCCAGGGCAGGAGGGATGAATGTGTCTGGCCCTTAGCTGATCCACTGGGATGCCTGTGGCACTGCCATGCCTGGTGTCAATGGCATGTAGGGAAACAGCCACAGCCTGGAAATGGCACAGTGACCAGGGGCTCCAGAACTTCAGAAATGATGGTGTAGCTCACATCCATACAGGCAAACTGCCTGGACCAGAAGAAGTGTTGGCTAAGGGAAGCAGCAGTCTGGAATGGGTGGTGAAGGAGAGAGATGGTGAGTATCAGTTTTAGTTCTGAGATCAAACTCTGCAACAGGGGCTGTAGTTCATCCTACCAACCCTTCTCTCACAAAATTTCCTTCCAAGAAATCAGGTTAACCAGACCCCTAGCAAAGCTTTTCCCTGATGGGGAGAAATCACCTAGAAAGCAAGTGGTTGTAAGCCCCTCAGAGCTGGGATGTGGCAGATACTGTGGTTCCACCCAGGTCCCCACTGTAGGCCAGTCACTCCATCCATAGCCAAGAGTCACCATCCTCATAGGCAGCTGTCCTCAATTACAGGGTACCACCATGCACAAGGCAGCCCAGTCCAACGACTACTGGTTATGATCCCTCCTTATGGGAGGACATCCTAGTGACTTCCCTTTGTTGCCATGATGAATGCAAAATTCTTATAGAATTCCCTGGTCCCTTTATTATTCAGACACTCCTTATCCTTGCAGGCTCATTTCTCACCACTCTTCAATTTCCATAGTTTCTCTTTGCACCTACCCTTTGACTAGATAATCTCATCTTCGTTCCTATGTCCTAGCCAATACTCACTGTTGAGGCAATGCTATCAAACACAGTGAAATAATGTAGTATGTAGAGTAACAGAGTATGTCCTGAAGCCAGACTTCCATTAGTCTGTGCATTAGCCATGAGTCCTTGGACAAGTTACTAAATGGGTACAAGTTTTTTGTTCATAGTTTTTGGTAAGAATTAAATGAGGTAACATACGAAATATTTAGATTATATGTGACACATAAAACATTGAATATGTTAACTATTTTAAAAATTTTCTAGGTTCTTTAATTACTCCTGCCAAACATCACAGAGAGCATTGCAATCACCTTTTCTCCCCATTTAGATACTTCTCCAGATTATAAATTCTTTGTGAGCCTAATATATTCTCTGGCCTAATCAAGAATCTAGGAATAATTACTCAAAGTTTGTGCAGAATGCAATGGCAATGAGGGTGTGTAAATCATTCTGTGGGTCAGGGAGTGTTCAAAGAAGGAAGAAGGACAACTTGAACTCAGTTCTGCAGAATAAACAGGAGAGATCCAAGCAAGGAAGGAAGAAAAGGACAACCCCTGTATAGAAAACAGGATTAGTGAAGGATTAGACTCAGTAATGAGCATCACAGCAAGCAGGTGAAAAGACTATTGCAAAAGGGCGAACAGGAAGTGGTGGGAGGCGAGACTGGCAGCTGGTAGTGAAGAAATGATTATACAAATGGAGCCTTTGTTTCCCAGATAATGCATAAACTTTTCAGTTCAGTGTGACCCTGGGAAGCAGGGAGCCCTTAGGAAAGCAAAGATTGGATTTCCCGACATCCTGGGGGTATTTACTCATTCTTGAGCCTATCTTACACCCAATAATTGGTACCATCTCCTCCCCCTCCCCATTGGTAACCTCTAATGTATTCTCTGTATCTATGAATATGTTTCTTTTTTGTTATATGTACCAGCTTGTTGTATTTTTTTAGATTATACATATAAGTGATATCATATAGTATTTGTCTTTCTCTTATTTCACTTTGCATAGTGCCCTCCAAATCCATCTATGCTGCTGCAAATGGTAAAATTTCATTCTTTTAAATGGCTGAGTAATATTCGATTGTGTATCTATACCACAATTTCTTTATCTGTTGATGGACACTTAGGTTGCTTCCATGTCTTGGCTACTGTAAATAATTTTGCTATGGACATGGATGTGTGTATCTTTACGGATCTGTGTTTTTTGTTTTTTGATATATACCCAAGAGTAGAATTGCTAAAAACTATTTTTGGTTCTGTAAGAAATCTTCATACTGGTTTCCACAGTGGCTGCATTACATTCCAACCAACAGTACATAAGTATTCCCTTTTCTTTGTATCCTTGCCAACACTTTTTATTTGTGTTCTTTTGGATGAGAGCCATTCTGACAGGTATTACTCTTACTGATAGAAAATAAGAAATGTTACCTTTTTTCCATGTGTGTGTATCTAGCTATGAAGTCACACTTGCTGAGCATTCCAGTGAAATATTATTAGTTTCATTTTCTTGGGTTCTAGATTAAATTTAAGCTGAGCTAGTGATGATAGTAGCCAGTACTCCTTCTTCAAGAAGGTGTATAACAAAATATAGAAGAGAGATAAGCAGTTAACTAAGGATTAAGATGGGATATAGGGCAAGCTTTTTTTTGTTTAAGGAGGCTGGGGCTTGTTAGTGTTTGAATGTTGCTCAAAGAGGAAATCAGAGATCACTGATGAATCACAGTTTCTGTTAAGCACAAAGCAATAAATCTAAAGAACATGAGGAAGAATTAGCCTTGATCTGATCCATTAAGAGGGAATCAAAAAAGGAAGTCTACAAATTGAATTATTTATTTATTTTTTTTACCTGGGGTTGAGGAAGTTTAAGTACCTGAGAGGAGGAGGTAAACAGAAGTAGAGGGAGGACACTCATGAAGAAGAGAAAAACCTGGGAAGCTCCCTGAAGGGAAAAGAAAAATGAGTGGGTTGGAGATATTTAGAAGTATCCCTGGGTAGCCTTGAGGGCAGGCAAAATATATTGGCACAGTAAATATCTTAAAGAAAGAGATTCTTGAGAGTGGAAGAGTGATGGTTTGAAACAGGAATGGAAGGCAAAAAAAAAAAAAAAAAAATCACGGTGTCAATTATTATTCCCTTTAACCTTTCAACATTAACATTATCTGCTTATTTTCTGTCCTACTTAATTGCCAGGCTGTAAAATCTACAGAGACAATGAGCATGTCTTTTTATGTTTTCCTGTCCTCAGCACTAGAACAGTGTCTTCCACATAGTAAGTGATGAAAGGAACTGACCTTTAGGGAGATCTGCCTGCAAAGGGAACATTTTATTAAAAAGGAAAAAAAAAAAAGGTTGAGGGTACATTTCCAGTAAAATAGGGGTTTCAGGAGACAAGATGGCAAAGATGTAATCAAAAAAGTAAGTTGTGGATACTGGGATGGGTGTACTGTAGGAGAGAGGGCCTGAGGGATTGGCCTTGAGGACAGTTCGCTAGGACAAGGGTGAGAAGCAAAGCAGGCTGACATGACCTCAAGCTGAAATTCTGGCCTCAAGTCATTAAAATATTACAACAGCTAAAGAATCTTGAGCTCTTTAATGCCAGATTGTGTGTTTTGTTTGGGGCCAGCAATGTGCAGGCTTTACTTGGGAATATAAACGGAGTAGTGGGGAAAATTTTAACTGATCTCTCAGTGCCTAAATCATTATCCTAGAATATAGCGAATTTATTTGAGTCACTTCAGTGTCATGTCTACCTGTGCCTTCCCTTTTCTTGACTTTTTTCTTTTCACTTTCTCTCTCTTTCTTGCCTCCATCCTTTTTTTCTCCCCTGTTGTACCTCTCTCTCTTATTTCCTTGTTTTATTATCGACCCTTTATTTTTCTCTTCCTAATCATTTCTCATTTGTGAGGAAGTGGGAACATTTATCAGATGGGAGTGAAAACAGAAAAAATAAGATGAAGGAAAGAGAGGGGTTTGGAAGCACAATGAGCATGTCTTTCTGTTCCTTGTTATAAAGAAAAATGCTGTGTTTGATTATGCATCATTTGTCCAAGGTGAACAGTGGGCAAGAACGTAGGAAATTTGAGATCAAGGGCAGTACTGAACCTGAACTCAGAGACACTCACCCTTTGATTCTAGCTTTGCCATTTACCATCTGTGTGATTTATGACCAGTTCTTTATCTTTTCTGAGTCTCAACTTTCTTATTTCCAAAATAGGAATGTTATTATCTAACTGTGGTTAGCAGAAATATAGCCCTCATGATTTTTGTTCCCAGGAGTCACACCCTCTGACGTGATGAAAAGGGACTTTGTGGCTATAATTAATGTGCCTATTATGTCAAGTTTAAGATTGGGAGATGATCCTGAATCATCTAGGTTGGGCCACATGAAACCTTAAAAAGAAAAAAGGCAAAAGAGCAATTCAGAGGGATCTGAAGCCTGGAAATGTTTGATGATGGAGGGGCCCATGGAAAACAAGAGAAGGAATGAGTTCCTGCAATGATCAGCTATTTCTAGAGGATCTGGAGTCCAAGTTGAGGACTGCAGCTCCAGTCAGTACTTTGATTTCATCACTGAGACACTGAGCAGAGAATTCAGCCACATTGTGCTATGCTTCTGACCTACAGAAATGATGAGGTAATCAATTTGTGTTGTCTAAAAGTGCTGTGTTTGCAGTTATTTGTTATAACCACAATGGAAACTAACAAGAGTACCAATAATATTGCAAGAGTTAAAGGAGTTGACATATGGATTAGGACTCCAGGGAGTCAATAAATCACATCCCTTTCATCTCCAAATATAGAAGCATCTGAGAAATAAGACACAAAAGACAAGTGAAAAACTGAAAACTAGTGTTATTGCTGATAAAGGCTGACTTGGTTGATATGGCCTCAGTGTGTGCTCACCATGGGCTAATTCTTCACTCAGGAAATAAAGTCATATTTTTAGTCATCCACACAGTAAAATGACCTGAGCACCACCACCCCCCAACCCTCTTTGTAGGGGCAGACACTAATCACACAGTTGAGGTCACAGAGTTGCTCTGTCCAAAAGTTGGCAGACCTACAAGACACAGAGACTGCATATCTTTTGGGCTGAGCATGACTATCTCCTCCTCACAAAATCACTAATTATATAAGTCATGCTTGTCCAGTGACTAGAAGGAGACTAGAAGGGCTATTCCAGCTAAAAATACTTCCTCACTAAAAGACAGCTCAGGAGCATGAGATTCTTGACAAAGAATCTGGCATGAAATAAATGCCTCCCATATTGTTTCAAAAAAGTGGCAATGATTTTGCTTTCCTGACACATCCCATTCCAACATGGCTCTTTTTCCAGAACGTGGCCCTACTTCCTGCCCTGAACCAGGGCCCAGGGGCCTTCATATTGATACCTGGCTGAGGCTGGTATCTCTTGTTTGTAACCCCTCATGGGACTGCCCAGCTCCCTTCAGCTCCTGTTCTGCTGCCCTTTTGCACGGATGGGTTGAATATCATGATCACAGGGCCATCAGATTCTCCAGGTTTCCTGCATTCACCCTGGGAACTCTAAAGATCTCTTACTGAACTTGACTATTCTTAGACTTAATCCAGTAGTGGCAGTCTTCTTCCTAATTCTAGAGGCAGATAAAACTGATAAATCAAATTTTATACTCTTAACCTCTTATGACCCTGCTAAAGTGAAGTGAAAGTTGCTCAGTCATGTCTGACTCTTTGCGACCCCATGGACTCTACAGGAGCCAGAATATTTCTAGGCCAGAATACTGGAGTGTGTAGCCTTTCCCTTCTCCAGGGGATCTTCCCAACCCAGGGATCAAACCCAGGTCTCCCACATTGCAGGTGGATTCTTTACCAGCTGAGCCACAAGGGAATCCCCATAACCCTGTTAAGGATGTCATAATCTAGTGAGCACAAAATCATTGCTGTAATTTCATGGTTACTATTAATCATAATTCACGATGCTACACAATGAGCATAATTTCTATGCCTTTTATCAAAACAAATTTGATTTAAAAGTGATATAACATAGAATGATGTTGGTGGGAATTTGAGATTAGGTAAGGAAAGGTGTAGGTGTAGTTCTCTGGTGAGGATTCTGAAAAAGCCTCAGAAATCACAAACTTAAATAGTCACTGTCTTTAAATCTAGGCTGGCTCTGACTGTAATACTATTTTATGCTCCTCTTTCCCATCCAATTAAAATTCCAGCAATTACATGGCATTCCAGTTGTCTATTTTTACTATTTGCGTAAAGGCAGGCAATCATCTTAGAGTCATAGGATTTGGAAAGGAAGTGAGAGTAGTACAAACTCCACTTAGCTAAATCAAATGCACTTTTTTTGAGCTTCATAAAAAGAAAAATGTATATTCATGTCATGGCACTATCAAGATGCAGGGTCAATCCAAAACATTTGTGAATATTGGTATGTTCATTAATAAAAGCAAAAATAAACAAATGAGACCTAATTAAACTTAAAAGCTTTTGCACAACGAAGGAAACTATAAGCAAGGTGAAAAGACAGCCTTCAGAATGGGAGAAAATAATAGCAATTGAAGCAACTGACAAAGAATTAATCTCAAAAATATATAAGAGGCTCATGCAGCTCAATTCCAGAAAAATAAATGACACAATCAAAAACTGGGCCAAAGAACTAAACAGACATTTCTCCAAAGAAGACATACAGATGGCTAACAAACACATGAAAAGATGCTCAACATCACTCATTATCAGAGAAATGCAAATCAAAACCACAATGAGGTACCATCTCACGTGGGTCAGAATGGCTGCTGTCAAAAAGTTTATAAGCAATAAATGCTGGAGAGGGTGTGGAGAAAAGGGAACCCTCTTAAACTGTTGGAGGGAATGCAAACTAGTACAGCCACTATGGAGAACAGTGTGGAGATTCCTTAAAAAACTTGAAATAGAACTGCCATATGACCCAGCAATCCCACTGCTGGGCATACACACCGAGGAAACCAGAACTGATAGAGAAACGTGTACCCCAGGGTTCATTGCAGCACTGTTTATAATAGCCAGGACATGGAGGCAACCTAGATGTTCATCACAGCAGACGAATGGATAAGAAAGCTGTAGTACATATACACAATAGAATATTACTCAGCTTTTAAAAATAATGCATTTGAATCAGTTCTAATGAGGTGGATGAAACTGGAGCCTATTATACAGAGTGAAGTAAGTCAGAAAAAAAAAAAAACCACGAATACAGTATACTAACACATATATATGGAATTGAGAAAGATGGTAATGATGATCCTATATGTGAGACAGCAAAAGAGACACAGATGTAAAGAACACACTTTTGGACTCTGGGAGAAGGTGAGGGTGGGCTGATTTGAGAGAATAGCATTGAAACATGTATATTATCATATGTGAAATAGATCGCCAGTCCAGGTTCGATGCATGAAACAGGGCGCTCAGGGACAGTGCACTGGGATGACCCTGAGGGATGGGATGGGGAGGGAGGTGGTAGGGGGGTTCAGGATAGGGGACACATGTATACCCATGGCTGATTCATGTAAATGTATGGCAAAAACCACTACAATATTGTAAAGTAATTAGCCTCCAATTAAAATAAATAAATTAAAAAATCTTTTGTTCTTGCTGCATTTCTGTAAAGTACCTGTGAAAAATCTATGGGGTCTTTGAAAGGTTATTTAACTTCTCTATGCCTCAGCTTCTCATCTGAGAAAGATCAATTTCATATGGTGTTTCTGAGTGTTAAATCAATCACTCTCTTGCTTTTTCTTCTTAGACTCACACATACATAGAGCTTAAAATAAAGCCAAATATATGAAACTATATAAACTACTGCTGTTGTTCTTGTTACCTCTTAACACTGTTTAAATTGAATGTCATATTTGCATCATATTTACCAGTAATTTCTGTTTGTGAAGTGTTTTTATAGTTTATGAAGTTTAATCTTGTCCTATATAATTAGGCCAGGTAGAATTATAACCATTTAATAGATGAAAAAAATGAATATTTAAATTATAAGAATAAAAAAAGTTAGATTCATAATTAAAACTTATATTGTCAACCTCCAGCCAGGATTATTGTTATCATATAGCCATATGAAAACTATATGAATCTTAGAATAAAATGTTTTGAGTTTTTTCCTTCTCACGGAAGTTCTACTCAGTACAGTAAATGTACAATTATCTTAAAAAGAATAAAATTTAATTGCAATTTACTCTGAAGATGTTTCATTCTCAATAGTCAGTAGTTTTGATGGAGTTAAAGGAAACACATTTCTGTGTTCTCTGAGACATGAAGTGAAAGTCACTCAGTCGTGTCCGACTCTTTGCAACCCCATGGACTATACAGTCCATGGAATTCTCTAGGCCAGAATACTGGAGTGTGTTCCCTTTCTCTTCTCCAGGGGATCTTCCCAACCCAGGGATCAAACCCAGGTCTTCCGCATTGCAGGCAGATTCTTTACCAGCTGAGTCACAAGGGAAGATATGAAGCGGTAGATATTATTTCTCAACTTATAACAGGACTCCTTGACAACTGGTTGCTAATGAAAATGTTTACAATCCCCAAACTGAGAGGAAGCATTCTTTAGAAGAGCAGAATTTAAGTTGTTTCAGTAGAGCAGTGATTACATTGACCTTTGCAAAATGCTCTAAAGTTGATTATAAGAAGCTAGACACTTCAACCAAATAAATAAATAAACTTTAAATGGTAACAAGAAATTCCCAAGAAGGCACAGACAAATCAGAGCAAATCGTACATTGAAGGCCAAAGAAATCACAAATTTCTCTGGAAATCAGCCAGTGAGGTAAATATGAAGGAAACATGAAATACATGATGGGATGGAGAACCATCCAAATGCGGTTCTTCTCCTTCAAAGCCAAATGGACACAAATGTGCTCACCAAACAGAATTCTAGCTCCTTGGCTCCATGCTTATAAAAAATGTAAATCCCTGGGCTTCTCCCATGCTTTACTTTTGAGTTAGTGTAGTCTCTGAAACTATACTTTCAATGAACACCATATCAGATTCTAAGAGTACTAAATTTAAGAATAACTGTTCTAGCTTTGGCTTCAAACTTTTCTTAATAATTTTTTGTATCCTAAGGGTGGATTCTGAGTTGGAAGAAAACTGGGGGTGCTGTGCACCTTGGGAAGACAGCAGAAACTTCCACTGGTTAGTGTAACTTCCACTTTCTCTGGTTAGTAGGATTGAGCCCCATTAGCTTGGAGGGAGTTTGGACACCAGGAAAAAATGATTAAACATTGCCTGAGTCAGTATTAATCAAGCATTAGAACTAAATTTTGTCTATTCTGAGCAAATATATATAAGAGGGGAATTGGAGACTCAAAATATTCTTGATGGCCTTGGGGATTTGATTTGGGAAATGAACAAAGGCCAGAGGGGTTCTAAAAAGCTAGTTAATGGAAGAATGACAAGGTTATATGGCAGTAAGGGACTGGTTCAGACTGCCACTGACGTCAAAATGGGCACTCCTGAATCACGTGCTGTCTCTTAGCTCTACTGGAATGAGAAATATCACCCACTTTGGTATCTATGGAGCTGATCTTTCATCAAAGCTACACAAATGGGGACTTTGAAAACAGGGAGATAAGATTCTAAGAGGAAGTAGAAACTTAAATGCTAGGCAACATGAAGAAAAACATTAAATATCTACTAGAGCTCTATCAGGAGAAGGCAGTGGCACCCCACTCCAGCACTCTTGCCTGGAGAATCCCATGGGCGGAGGAGCCTGGTGGGCTGCAGTCCATGGGGTCGCTAAGTCGGACGCGACTGAGCGACTTCAGTTTCACTTTTCACTTTCATGCATTGGAGAGGGAAATAGCAACCCACTCTAGTGTTCTTGCCTGGAGAATCCCAGGGACAGGGGAGCCTGGTGGGCTGCTGTCTATGGGGTCTCACAGAGTTGAACACAACTGAAGCGACTTAGCAGCAGCAGCAGCATACCCCATTCAGCCAGGTTTAATAACTACTGATGGTAGAGAGCATACATTCCCCAGCTCTTTCTAGTTTACCCCTGCTCCCATTCACTTCTGGACTTACATATCTCTGACGTATTTTTCTAATCAGAACTTTCTCCTTCCTTGTGCTCAGTATCTTGCCAGTACAACCACTCAGTATTTCCCACTTATTACCTACTAGGGTTATATAATTTTCTGAACATGTTTGAACAGGTTGAATGCAACCTGGCTCATTTCCTTTATTGAATACTATCTAGTTTTGTTAGCAATACATTCTGAGGACAGATACTGGCCAAAAGTAAATTGTCAAAATTCCCTATTTTGCTTCATTGCAAAGGCTGTAGTTCTAGCAGGAGTATACATTCAGCACATACATGACATAAAACATGTGTGTGTGTGTGTGTGTGTGTGCATGTGTGCATGCTAAGTTGCTTCAGTCATGTCCAACTCTTTGCAACCCCATGGACTGTAGCCCACCAGGCTCCTCTGTCCATGGGATTCTCTAGGCAAGAATACTGGAGTGGGTTGCCAAGCCCTCCTCCAGGGGATCTTCCAGACCTAGGGATTGAACCTCTATCTCTTATGTCTCCTGCATTGGCAGGCAAATTGTTTACCACTAGCACCACCTAGGAAGCACACCTCAGAGATATCGTGGGTTTGGTTCCAGACCACCACAATAAAGCAACTATTGCATACAGTGAGTCACATGAAGCTTTTGGCTTCCCAGTGCATACAAGTTATGTTTATACTGTACTCTAGTATAAGTGTGCAATAGCATTATGTCTATAAAACAGCATATGTATCTTAATTTAAAAATACTTCATTGCTATAATATGCTAATCACTATCTAAGCTTTAAGCCAGCTGTGAATTTTCTTTTGCAATAGTAACATCAAAGATTGCCATTCACTGATCACTATAACAAACATTGTGGTTTAGTCGGTAAGATGTGTCCAACTCTTGCAACCCCATGGACAGTAGCTTGCCAGGCTCCTCTGCTTATGGGATTTCCTAGGCAAGAATACTGGAGTGAGTTGCCATTTCCTTCTCCAGAGGATCAAACCTGTGTCACCTGCATTGCAGGCAGATTCCTTATCCACTGAGCCACCAGGGAAGCCCATAACAAATATAATAATAGTGGAAATGTTTGAAATGTTGTGAGAACTAACAAAATGTGAGGACAAGTAAGCAAATACTTTTGTAAAAATGGTGCCCATACACCTGCTTGACACAGGGTTGTCACAATCTCAATTTGTGTTGTAAAAAAACACATTATCTGCAAAGCCCAATAAAACAGAGCAGAATAAAATGAGTTATGCCTAGTTGTTGAAAGTTGAAATCAAGCGCAGTCAATAAGAATTGGAGAAGTTAAGCCATGTTTTCCACATAAAGACAAAAATGCCCTGGTTAGTGCATTTGTAACTAGGCATTGTTTCAGCCTTATTACGTCCTTGTCTGATAAGCTGGCCTATGCAGTAATAATCAGAACTTTCTCTTATTTTTCTTCAGCTCTATCTGCTTGTATTTATCACTTTCAAATGTTTGGTTGTTATTTGATTACTGATGTTAAATGTGCAGACAATACCTTTAGTGCTAATACGTCAAGAGAACAAAGGTCTACCTAGAAACTTTTAGGTGATCATCAGCAGACATAAAAAGTCACTTTATTCCAAAGCTGATAATGTTTTCGAGAACCTATCTCTGAAGTTGGAACAAAGGTGGAACTGATGTGTTCTCTTCTCCCTTCTCCATGGAGGAAGCAGAACAATTTTGACATGAAAATTGGATGTTAATCCCTTGCCAAAATTCTCTAGCAGCTTCTCATTTTATTTTCAATAAAATGTAAATTCCATATCTTGGTCCACAAGGTCTGAATGCTTTGTACTCGTTTCCTCTTTTCTTAATGTGCCATTTTCTCTCTTCCTTACTATACTGCCACCACACTGAACACACTCACTGCCCAGGTACACCAACATCATTTCAAACTTAAGAAACTTGTTCTTGTCAGTCCCACTACTTGGCATCCTCTTTCCCAGTCTCTTGAAATACCGTCTTTTAATGAGGCTTCAACTCAACATTTCACAACATCAGCAAATCTTCTCTGATAGGTGACTCAATCTATAATTGTCTCTCCTTTGTCCAATTTACTGTCACATCATCTTAGTTTTTTTGATGGCACTAAAAATATCTCATTTATGTATTAATTCTCTTCATTGAAATAGAAGTTCTGAAAGGGCAGGGATGAGGTTTATCTTGATCATGAATGAATCCTCAGTGTCTTAATATCATTTGACATAAAAACTGCCAATGGAGAAATGTTTTGAATGACTAGTGCTGACACATTTGTAGTAGAAGAGACATTATAGAGGCAGTTACAGAGGGCTCACCTATGATGATGATAAAAAAGTAATCTTATATGTCTTATCAAGGTTTGTTTGAGGTATAGTTGGGTCATAGTACCACCTGCATTGCAGCATCTCTTGATGGTGACAGTTATCATGAGATCAATTAAATTATTGAATTCTGGAATCCAGACCTATCTCTTCCTTTTCTTTTTTTAATTCCATGACTACGAGGTCTATAGTCACTAAGAAGAGGAAGTTCTTATAATGGTAACATACTAGATGTGGGAAAGAGAAAGAAATCTATGGAGAGAAAGCAGCATTACCTTGAGTGTGTAGACATAAAAAGAAGAATGTTAAGACTTTCTGACAGAAGTGGATATTGTTTAGGGCAATTATAAAACATAAAATTCTTTGCAGGAAGGTTAGAGTATTGTTAGGATAAGGTTAAAGAGTAGATCATAAATCCTGGAATAAGAGTATAGACCTGATACAAAAAACTTGGGGACAAATGTAGTCTTTGTACAGGGAAGTGGCCCAAAGACAGCAACATTTATGAAGTGCAACCTGTCAGTTATAAATTGGGCAAATTCCAAATGGGGGGAAAGAGAGGTTAGGATACTTAAGTTGCACAATTACTGTTTCAATACTTGCCAAGAAGCTAATTGCTTTTACTCAGATAAATCTAAACTTTAATATTGGTTTGAGGTCCTTTGCCAGAAGAACACTGACTTCTCTTAACTGCATAAATTATTGGGATTTTGTTACTTAGAGAAAGAATAAAACAGTAGTAGTTCTTCACAACTGTGTAGAGACAGAATAGCTGCTATGTTGGTCTGAACTGATTTTTTTTCTTCTTTTCTTTCCTTTTTTCTCTTTCACATATCCTATCTCCCATTCTCATTGTCTTTCTTTTAAGAAGACATTTCAGAGAGCTTTTAATGTGTGTTCAACAAGATGCTAGATCCCATGGGGATGTGTGAGAAGAAGACATCTAGACTCAGTTTAAGACTTTGGAGGAGGAAGTGATGAGCGTGGGCTGATGCTGGAGGAGGAGCCACAAATGTGTGACTGACTACAGGTCTGCTTTGACCTGCTCACAGGCGCGTTTCACTTTTTAAGGGCAGGGATTTCTCTCATCTCCTCCCAGGTGGAATTTAGTAACCCCAAGAAACTACATCTCAGAATAGTTTAGAAGAGAGAAGAGAGAGAATTTTTCTACTCAGTTTCCTCCCATCTCTCGATTCCCATTAGTCAAGAGCAATGCCCTGCTTTACCGGATGTTACTGGTCAGCACCTTGGTGGTCAATAATAAGGATGACAAATCCCACACCCCCATTTTTTATTGCAGTATGCAAGTGGATGGGGATTGGTTTGTTGGACACGAGAGGCGTAACGGTCTGGGACCTCAGCTTGACCACAAGCCAGCAGAGAAATCTTGGCAAGGGGAATGGCAAAGGCAGCAGCAGCGTGACCCACAGGGAAGAAGGCATCTTTGTAAATGAAAAGGTGGCCAAGGGACTTTGAGGAGACACAGAAGATTTTTGTCTAACTATACAGTAGTGAATGAGTAGGACACTGGATATATGAGTCTAGTTTGGGAGAGTGATCTGATCTGGAGATAGATAGGTTGGAGTTATCCGCCTATAGATGCTGATTAAAGCTTTGAGCCATCTGAGATAACTAAGAAGGTGAACGCAGCTGGAGAAGAAAATAGCAGCAGGGGCTGAGCCTGGGGCTACTTCAACCTTACACCACCAGGAAAGAGAAAACCATAGTGCAGAATTAGGAGCGAACAGTGACAAAAGAGAACAAAATAGAGTGTGATGTCCTTGAAAGCCAGTAAACAAGTTATATTAAGAAAGAGCAATCTTTGACATGCATGCGTAGATCATCCCTAAAGCAGGTACCTAGAAACAGAAATACTAAGTTATAGAGTATGCACCTTTCATATTTTAAGAAACTCAAGTTGCCCTGAAAACTGTCTGCCCCAGTGTAAAATCAGTACTCTGAGAAAGCTTTCCAAGACTCAAACATTTAAACCATTGTTGACTTAGGAAAAAGTAAATTTCATGAGTGAAAAATGATATACTCCTATTCTTTGAAATCACGTTTATTTAATTATTACTGTCTTTGGATACTTTTTAATATATTTAAAAGTCAACTGTTTTAATTATTTGAAAAACTGTCCTTTTCCAGTATCCTAGTTGTTTGCACCTTTCTTACTGACTTATAGATGTTCTTTATGCTATGTACTAGTCCTTTATTTTGTAATATATATTTTATATATTTATAATATCTTATAATTTTTTCTTCCAGCTTTTCTCCATCTGTTAATTTTGTTGGTGCTGTCTTTTGTCAATGATTTTTAGCACTTTTGAGAGAGCCACATCATTTTTTCAAGCTTTTTTTAAAACTAATTTTACCTTGGAAAAATTTTAATTAAAGGGCTCAATATCATAGAGACTGTTTTCTTTGTGAAAAGTCATGTTTCTCTTTTTAGATTTATTCATCTGGAATTTGTGTGTTTGAGGTAATTAGTAAAATAAATGCATTCTATTTAAATATATTTGTCCATGTGGAGAACTAGAGCCAATAATAATTAATCATTCCAACTGCTAATTTGTCATACAACTTCCAAACACGTCAAATTCCCACTTATGCTTGATCTTCAGAATTTTCTATTTTGTTTGTCTCTACTGCCTTGAAAATCCTTCTGTGTTGAATATCCCCAAGACCATTCTCAGGTTTGATGATTTGCTAGAAAGACTCAAGAGAACTTGGAAAAGCTGTTTTACTCAGCCACAGTTTTCTACACCAAAGGATACAGATTAAACTCAGTCAAGGCAAAAGGTGCAAAGGTCAGGGTCAAGAAGAGATTAGGAACAAGCTTCCAACTGTTCTCTTTCCTAGAGTCATTGAATAGCATTTAATTTCCCAGCAACTTATGTGTCAAGGTGTATGAACTTTTGTCAAACAGCCTATTTCATAGGAGTCTTGGTGTCAAGGTTTCTATTAAGAGTTGGTCAAGTAGACATGGTTTATTGTCCAAGTGGCTGACTTTGGTTACTTATTTTCCAGCAACTCCAGAGGTCAAACTGATCAAGTATGGTCCAAGTACCCCAACATGTCACATTATTAGCAGAACTATTTGGCATGCCCCCCAAGACCTCATGTATGTACATACACTCTTAACAGAAAGGGTATTTTAAAGACTTTTCACTCAGGAACCAATCTTTTCCTTGGAATGTGACAGTTTTGAACACTCCAAGCCTGTTGGTTAACGCTTAACTGCAATTTTCAGCTTTTTCTTTCCATTTTGAATGCTGTCTATACTTTTAAGTTTTCCTTGGTTGGAAGGTTGGTCTGAAACCATTAGTGAGCAATTGCAGAAATAGAACTCTCCCTCAGTAACTTGGAAGTATTGCTCTATTGATGTCATGTATCGAACAAACCTCATGTCATGTGTCTAATAGCTCATGAAAATGGATTTTTACACTTTATTATGTTGCTTTTCCCCTCTGATGACTTTCAAAGTTTCCCTTTATCCTTAACATGTGGAAGCTACTCTACCACATGTTCAGGTGTGGTTTCATTTGTTTCTTGCTTTTAAAATTTGTTTTGATTTGCTTTGCATTAAATGGACTTTTGTAATGTGTGGAATCATACATTTCTATAATTCTGAGAAATTATTTCCCATTATTTCTTCAAATATTGACTTTCTTTGATTTTTCTCTATTACTTTACTCTGAAATTCTATTGAAATTAAAATTTAAACTTCTGGATTTATTCTCCATGCTTCTGAACATTCTTTGACACTTTCTAGAATCAACTCATTTTTTTCCCTTTAATTTTCTTTATTTCCACAGTTAAAAAAAATGAAGCACATAGACAAGTGGTTTTTCATAACAGATTACAAGTGGGTCCATTCAGACCTGCTCTCAAGGTGCTGTCAGCCTCCAAGGGGCTGCCCAGCTAGCAGCTATTACTCATGTGGCCAATGGGTTGATCCGGATGCAAAAGCATGCAGCCCTCAGGGTGGCAAGTTCCCCCTCCTCTGGTCTTCAATTAGGTTAAATGGCATCAGCGTCCATATTTACAGATGTGAGGTGTGGCAATTCTAAGCAGTTCTTGGAGCCAGCAATGGGTACCTGGACCTGGGGCCAAGGACGAGGTCGGAGTGACTCTGCCACCACTGTGAGCTTGTCTCCCTCCTTCCTAAGGGGACGAGGGGCTGTGCCTGCAGTCAGACCCTTCCAGGAGGGTTAAGCCAAGTAACTGTATGTGTCCTTTTCATCACCCACTCGCTCCAAATATTCTTTCTCGATCAGAATGTCAATGCATTTCTTAATCACTGAGATCTGAGGCTTGAATATTGAGGACAACTGAGTCACTACTTCTCCAAGTAACTGCTGGTGTTTTACAACCTTCCTCATTTTCATTATTCTCACAATAGCCGCCTGGATCAGCAGTTTGCGATCTTCCTCAATGTTTTTGTACATGGTTTCTTGTTCCCGCTTCTGTTCAATTTTCATTGGCAAGCTGATATTAACCCTTAATTTCTTACTTTTATAACCAAAATGTAATTTTATTAAGGTGTCTGGCTTCAATTCCACCTCATCAACATTTGCACTTTTGTCTTCCAAAACCAGTAACTTAAACTTCAATAAAATCTGTAAGACTTGTGCCACAATGTCCATTTTGATCTGAGTGCTGTCTGTCAACTGTTGAACGGTGTAAGCATCTTCCATGTTGTACTGGAGCAGGACAGCCATCTGGAATGTAGATGCATGCAAAGTGTAGTTGTTTTTGAAGTAGTTTGTTACTAATTCTCCTTCAGACAGTTGATATGCCCATGACAACTTTCTGTCACTGTAATAGCTGGCATAAAATGCTGTGAAGCGCTGATAACATGGTTCCAGCTCTGATGGCAAAAGAACTGTACAAGATTCCTCAAAGGGCCACCATCCATAACTCAGAACGTGAATACTGAAATCTAAGTCCAAAGGCTCTGAATCCATCAGGTGCTTTTTGAACTGCGCATTCAAAGCTTTGCTTACACCAATGTCTTGAAACATCCGCTGAAGTTTGGAGGTATACTCAAAACCACAAGCTTGCTTTAACTTAGAGATCATGCTTGCTTCAGCGTCCTCACTTGCACTGTTCTGACGGACAAGCCTTTTGGCCAGCATTTTCGTGTAGAACTTCTGAACCACATCTTTGTCGTCCATATACTTGAAGACTGTCATCACGTGGTTAAGTGTGTCTTCTAGTTCTGCTTCTTCTGGGTTCTTGGAACTCTTCTTCAACAAGGAGTCACAGTATCGAGCCAGCAACTCGGGGGATTTACTGGATGTCTGAGCCATTTTGGTAACTGCATTGTTGTTTATGAAGCCACTGCAAGCTTTGTCCAGTGCAGCCACGAAGTCAGCATGGTTCCTGAATGCTGATATCACCAGGGTATTGTATTTTTTATGGATGTTCAACACTATCTCTACATACATTCTGGGGTCATTTAAAGCAGCTTCTCCACACTTCTCAATTGCTAAAAGACCCTGATTATGAATGTGTGTCTCCAGGAGTTTTTTAAATTCTCCCAGGCCATTCTTGATTCTATATACGAGCTTATACATGCGACCCAAATCTTCACTTTTGTTGGTGTTCAGTAAATTCTGAAATTCTGTGAGGAAAATCTCTAAGTGTTTCTCCACAAGCACCTGCCTGCATTTCCTGACTAGCTTGCCCTTGGTGCTCTGGTGAAGGTAGGCCTGGGCCCTCCGCCGCTCCTCCAGCAGAAAAGCCTCCACCTCTTTCATATATTCGGTAACTGGGTTCTGCTGCAACAATTCAGTACTCTTTCTGGTATAGTATCTCTCTGTTTCAGCCAAAAACTGAGATTCAAAGACTTCTTTGTACACTGTTAGCATAGGGCCCTCCTCAAACTGATCATCTTCATTCACCCCCAGTTCCATGTAAGACTGTATAGCCCCACTTATCAGTCTTGTATTGATGGATTCACCATTTCTTTCCTTTTCAATCAGTTTTAAAACAGCATTTGTTACTTGTTTATTCAATGGTCTGAAAAGACAATCTCTCCAAGTCACCATTGCAAGAGAATATATTTCACAAACTTTGTGTCCTTCATTATTTGTCATATTAAGTAAATGTTTATTGAGGCGGGCACAAATCCCATTCAGCACTTTGCTCGAAAACCGGTAATCTTCCCATTGTTGAGTATAGAACTTCAGTATTCCTATATCCATCAAATCTTCTCCATCCTTAGGAAGATTTGTTAAGTGATTCTTCAAAAATTCTTTAATTCGTTTGTATAATTCGAAGCCAACATTCTCATCTTCCCTCTGCTTCTGCTCCTTTTTTGATTTAGTCTGGTCTTGAGGGGACACATATAAACAGTGGTTATAAAGAAGAGTGTAGAGTTCTATGTATCTGGATTTCACCATACTTTGTCTGGAATACACTTGCTGGATTCCCGCTCTGATGTTATCCCAGAGCTTGTCAATGCCAACATGATTCAGTTCACTGGGATTCTGGCTCCAGTCCGATGACATTGTGAGTAATAGTATCAAGTTGTCCAGAGTTTTTATTCAAGGTACAGCTAATTCTCCATTAGATGAAGATACACAGTATCACTGAAAATTTATTCACAGCAGCTCAGAAAGGATGTTCTTTAAATGTAGAGAATGAAATCTCACCGCAGCGCAAACCTAGAAGGGAACCTGCAAGTAAAGCAAACACCAAAGTGATTCCAGCACTGAACTGAATAAGCACAAACACCTTGCTTGGAGGTGGGCTCTCTGTTTCTATCGTCTTTTCTGTTCATAAACAAATCCACTGCATTGTAAATATCAATACATGTGAGCTGCATTTCCCAGATGCCTAAGTGGCTCCTGTGATAGATATCTCCACCTGGTCAATGCACCCAGCCCCGGTAAAATCCCCATCCTGCCAAGGTCCTGTGGAGTCCCTCAGCCTCCAGGCTTGGCCCGCCACCAAGATCCTGCTTCCTCCTCCTCCATGCCTGCCCATCCACCCAACTCTTGTTATTCCTTGTAATATACTGTATAAAGGTCTCCGGGAATCTTGAATTAGCAATACTGAGTAATTGTTCCTAGAGGGAAAGATGCAGATTTTACATGTGTGAACTACTTTGTTGTTTAGCTAGGTTCAGTTTGTTATTTAACCTGACTATAATGAGTTTTTCTTTTTCTTTTTTTTTTTTTCACCAATTTCCAACAAGTTGGCATTTCTGTGATCTCTAAGTTCTTTTTCCACAACTGTAACTTTTTATCTAATAGCTATTTACTTTTGTGTCATGGGTATATTTTTATTTATTTCTTTATGAATAGGAACTATATGTATTCTAATTCCTTTTGATATTTTTATATTATCTCTATGTTATTGGATATAAATCCTTTGATTTATGAATTTGTTGCCTCAGAATTTGTAGCCTTTCTCAGATGCCTGATGATTCTTGGTGGGTCTTGATTCTATGTCCTCAGTTATGACCACTGGCTGACACCATGGCTTTTCCTAGTAGTCACCTTCTTGGTGATGTCATTGGTTTACATCTAGGAGTAGCAGTACCCTTTGTCCATGACTTCACTGACAACAAAATATTTTATCCCATCTCCCTCTCAAGGTAATTATATATTAATATTTATTTACTTTTATAAACTTAATGTAGTGTCTGTATTAAACTTACGCTACAATGTCAGTTTTGAAGAGGAGCCAGAAAATTTGACATAAATGTTTAGTCCACTTTCTTGAAACTAGAAGTCCCATAGTGCTGTTAGAACTCGACAGAAGATAGAGCCATGGAAGTAAGACTCCCTGAAAGAACCTTGACCATAAAAGCAGTACAGGCATAATCAACACTATCTCAGGATGAAAGGGGCAAAGGGGATAAATGCTCCAGACTCCTCCTTTCTCTCATTGCCTGACAGTGCCTTGTGGGACCAGACTCAATCATAAGCCAGACAGCAGGTGCACCCAGGAGTACTGCCCATTGAAAAGTTTAAAGCAGAGGTGAGAGGAAAAGTTAAATGGAGAAAAACCAATACATCAAACTACTATTAAGGACGAGTTTTCCCACATCCTGCTTTAGTGCATACAACACAGTGTTCAATTGACTATGAATTTATAACTGAGGCCCAACTTCTTATGTTAACCAAAAATGTTTCTGTTATAGTATAATCTCTATGCCCTACTTATGTTTTTCCTTAGTTAAATTTTTCACTAATTTTTCAACATCTATAAGTTAGAATATATTTATATATAAATATACAGATTTGATTGGGACTGAAGATGCTCTTGCTCTGAACAGAATCATTTAAATTTCTTACTAGGCCTCCTTAACACATCATTTTTTAAAGAGGGGAAAGCAAAGGAGTTAGGGCAAATATTTGACATGCTCAGTAAACAATGTTCTGATGGGTGAATTTTTTCTAATCAGGACAGCCAAGGTCAGCTAAGTTAATATACCATTAGGCAGAAAATAGATGTATCATCAGGAATACAACTTACTAATTTACTGATCATTGTTGAACACTAGCCAGTATGTAGTAATAATGGCACCACAAATAGATGTTAACTGGATTATATTAAGTGACACTGTGCAATTCTTTTTCAACTCTGTACTTGATTGTAATATATCATCTTTGGGTTTTCTTATTACTACTATGTTTACCACAGATATTATGATAAGAACTGCATAAAACATATATATTTTTCACCTGATCAAATCTGTTCCAAAGTCATTTTTGCAGTTATAATGCAATAGAAGTGATTCATTCCCTCAAGTTAGCCTAATTCTAATTTCATGACTATTTCTAGACGTATCATGTGCCAGGCACTGTGGTAGGGACTAGGAATATGAGGATGAAAAATCATGGTTGCTATGCTCTAAGAGTCACCATATGATAGAGGAAAGATTCATGAAAATGAATAATAATGTGCAGGACAATAGGTAAGGCAAAGTCTATAGATAAAATAGGTGGCATAGTAATAAGTCAGAGGGAATGTGATTATGTCTGAGAGGTTCATAGGTCCCTTAGAGAATTTGGGATCTGAATTGTGTTTTATAGTAGATTCAATAGGCTCCTTCAAGATGTGATCTTACACGAGCTGGTGGCAGATCAGGACATACCAAGGCAAGAAAAGTGTCCCCTTTGGTTGAACATTTCTCTTAAAGCAGCATTATATATAAGTTACGGACTATCATTCATACTCTAATTGTGGAATTAAAAAAATTATGGAATTGTTAACTCCAAATCCAAATAGAGGAATCAATCGGATTCTGCCTATTGCATTATTGTACTATCAACATTATTGAGGACCACTCAGTCAAAAATGCCAACGATATAGGCTGGTAGAAGATACACAGATGCACAGTAAATCCTTCTTTAAAGTACTCAAAGCTAGTAAAAAAGGTAGTGTGTACATACACAGGAGGTACCCAAGATGATGATAATATAATAATGACACTAGTGCAAATAATATAGGAAATAACTATAATAAAGTACAAAATATGAATGGTATCGTTTATGTTTTTGTAGCATTTAATCACTTATACATGTTTCCTGCATTAATTTAATGTTCACAAAAACTCTGAGATTGATATTAGTATTCCTATTTTATTGATGAAGCAAAATAGGTATAGAGTAATAATAAATATATAGGAAATAAAATTAAAGAAAAAATTCAGGGCTAGAGTGAAAAAAGAAAATAGGGTTTAAAAGATGAATTGGATTTAAAACTCTTGAGAAGAAGCTGGTGAAGGCACATGAAATTGGTGGAAAGAAAAAGACTACGTAGAGACCAGCTTGGCTAGATAATGCACATGAAAGAAAAATACTATACACAATCATGAAATCTTTAAAAAAAATTAGAAAAATTGTGCACCAATAGAGAAATGATTGAACTATTGTGCGTGTGCATTTATACTGGAATTCTAAGAACTATTAAAATGATGTAAATGGTCATCTAAAATCATAGTAATGGTGAAAATAATTGACTTATATAACCAACTTTGAAAAATAATTAATAAATGCATAAGGTACAAAATTCAGAAAATATGAAAGGGTTTGTGGTGAAAAGTAATCATCCCTTCTCAATACCCATCTCCTCCCCCATCAAGGGACACCATGATTATAGATAACTTATATCTCTTTCTCCTGGAGAAGGGCATAGCAACCCTCCAGTATTCTTGCCTGGAGAACTTGGTGGACAGAGGAGCCTGGCAGGCTAGTCTTTCGGGTCACAAAGTCGGACACGACTGAGTGACAGACAAACACCTATATCTTTCTCTAGCTGTAATCTATGCATATACAAGCATATACACACATAAGCACTAATGTGCATATTCATTTTTATCTATAGATTAAAAATTCTTGGTTTTTAACCTTGTTTTTGAAAATTAACAATGCATCTTTGAAATGGTTTCATAGTTTATACAGAGCTACCATTGTATAGATGTACTATAATTTATTGAAGATGGAAATCTTTTCGCATTTAAAAGACATTTATATTTCCTTTTCTGGTGAATGATTTATTAATATCCTTATTTTAATTGGGTTATTGATTTTTTCTGTTAATTTTAGAAGCTCTTTTAAGTCTTAATTTTTCCTATAATCATCTGTTACAATTATTATTTTTTTTTTTTACAATTTTGAATTTATCCTGACTATATTCAGGATATTTGTGCTCTGTAGTTATGTCTTATTTCTGTGTAGTTGAGTTGATCAGTCATTTTTCCAGTCTCCAGTTATTTCATATTTTCTTCTACAACTTCTATCATTACATATCCTGCATTTATATCTTTGATCCCTTCGGCATTTTAAAAATAAAGGCAGGAGGGAGGGATCCTCTTTAGTTATCAGCTCTTGTTTGTCATTTTCCTAATGACATGAATTGCCCTTATCTTGCAGTAAGCTGATATAGTTTTAAATATATTTCTGGTGACTTTTGTTTATTAATCTGTGCAAATATTATTTGCCTATCATTATCTAACTTATTTTTAAAGTTAGATACCATCAATCACTGTAATTATTTGAATTACATTTATTTTTCAAAAAATTTGTAAGACACATGCCATGTTTAATATGCAAACATTAATGAAACAATTCCATTGGTATGGGTGCTGGATACCTAGTTTATTTTCAGTACCTTCAAGGCCCTCCATAAATCTTGTATGCTTCTACCTTGCAGCAGGTAGAAGACACTTCATAAATGAACAGGCTGAGCAGTCCTGGATGGAAGGTATAGGGTTCCTACTTCTTCCCTTCCCAAGTAAAATTGGATAAAACTTGTCTTTCTATCTTGTAAAGGGCATAGTCCATTACAAAGTACTGAAGGCAGAGCTGTTATGCCAGAGAAGAATAAAATAATTTAGCAACAGAGGAGAGAACCTGTGTGTCTATGTGTGTACAGAAATAAGATGCATATATATTTTTCTTGATATTATTTTCAAAATGTGTAGTGAAGTAAATATTACTATGGAGAACATTTAAGTACATTCAGTTAAACATGTAAATGTCATGTGACCCCATCCTGGAGGCAGAATTGCCTCTTTGGTTTAATTTGATTCTATAAAATCCCAATTCTTTGTTCTAAACAATGTATATAAGACTATGCAGTGTTTGTAACATAAATGACTTACTAATTACATGTAGATTAGTTCTAAAGGCATGGGATGTTTTCTTTCAAATTCTAGTAGTGGGAAGATGTGAAAGTATCTTAGCAATTGACTTAATGCCAGAAAAACTCCAATTGACTCACTCTCCTTAACTGCTTAATCTAAGTGATTTCTCTACAGTAGTTTCATGAAGATGGTGTTGAGTCTTTTTCTAAAGGATAAAAACAAATTTTAATGGCCTATTGTAGTTTCATAAATTAGGAAAAAGGGAATACTAGCTGCCTCATGCCATAATAACATTCAAAGATACTACTTTAAGACAAATATTCTCAACGGAAGCAATATCTCCTTCAATGGAGCATAACTTAGTTCTTGGGGAAGGAAAAATATCTGTGTATAAATGATAGACATGCATACTATGAAGCCCTATACCAAAGGTATGGAGCCCTGTACCAAGGTCACAGGATAAAAATCTCTGGAACTGACCAAGCCCCTTAGCAACAGTTGCCATGAGCCTCTGGATCTAAACCAACAAGTTTCCTGACCCCATATACCCTACTATCCACCCTATAGCATCCTAACCAATCACCTAATGCCACCATTCCAGTAAGAATTTTCTGTCTTGAGGCTACAAAAATTGGTTGCAAGCCTGCAAAAGCATTCAGCTCTCCTCTGAGCTGACCCACTGTTCTAACAGCATCTCCCACTCTAATAAACACCATTCTTCTCTCATTTTGCCTCATGTCTGGAAATTCCTTTCCCAACCCACGCACAGACCATGATACATAGAATAAAAACACAGTATATCTGTGGCATTAAAATTTCATGGGAAGTGGTTAGGGAAAAATGGCTAAAAAGGTAAATAAAAAGGACTGATAAACACCACTTTAAAGCATACTTCCTAAAAAAAAAAAATAAAAAAATAAAGCATACTTCCTGTATCTCAGCCAGCAAGTTTCTGCCAAGTTATTAGTCACTAGGTGAAGAATATAGTTTATGCTCCTTTCCCAGGAGTATCCCTCCTGGAAGCCAGTGATAAAATGTATCACTGCTATCTCTAGAGCAGATCTGGATACAAAACTACAGGCAATAAGGAACCTGACAGGCGTTCTTCCCCTATGCCCTGAGCGCTTTTCAGCACTCTGCTAAGGTAGGTAGTTGTGTCTGTTCTGTGCGTCAGAGTACTATGAAGTATAGTGAGAGCCTCCATACATTTTTTCCCATAACTAACCCTAACATTTTTTCTATTCCTTTCAAGCACTCCAATCAAGCATAAGAGAATGAAAAGACAAAGAGACTGTAGACTTATTTCTTGGTTGCATTTGGCACATTGTAGATTCAACTCGAAGATATTTGGTAGGGCCTGCCCTGGACAAATCACGAGCTTTCCATTTTACCAATTTCCTCCTTTGACCTTATACTCCACTGCGATCTCTCCGATCATCCTTCACCACAGAAGCCCCTGCCCCCCACCACACAAACATATCCTTTGCATCTTCCTATAATTATCAGGAGATTTGATATTATTTTATTTTATTATAACATGAATTTTATTCAATATTTAATTTTCCCAAGGGGTGTACACATTATAATATTTGCCTCTAATTAATTACAAAATGAAGTGTTTTTTCCCTACTAAAAACATTTCAAATATGAAATATAGAGAGGAAATATTTAGAGGAGATCTCCCAGCTCCCTAAACTAATTTTGTATAGACTGTCCTCTGGTCTTTACCCTGCTTAAGTGTAACGTCAAGCTTGCTTTTAACAATTCCTTCTTTATTGAACTCATATTCTAAAAGCTGCAAATTACTAAAGGAGAAAACTGGCACATTTTCTTTTTTTGCATCTTTCTCAATTTTTTCTCTTATCTCTGGTTTATTCTTCTAGAATCCCTTTCCTCCAAGTTTTTAATATAATATCCTCAATTTACTCTTTTGAAGAAGGATCTTATAATTCATATTTTATCCCTATCAATGAGAGTTAAGACCTAAATTCTGGGCAACTCCATCCTTATACCTTCAAATGTTATAAATAAAAACTTGGAGTAACAATTGTTCCTCATTAACATGCAGATCAAGCAACGTACAGAGGAAGGAAGCCCTTTCTGTGAGTGAGAACTGAGATATAGAAGCCTATTTTCCTCTCTAAAGCTTCATTTTTCATTTGCCTTTTTGCTCTTTCCCTTCATCTGTATTTTAAGTGTCTACTGATCTAATAATACCTCCCAGTTTCGTTCTTTTCATAAAATGTTGAAAGTAAAAAGAAAATTCTACTTTCAAATTCAATATAATAATGCTTGCTTTAGTAAGTGACATATTTCAATATAAACTTATATAAAGAAGCAACAATCTATATCCCCTCTCACCCCCTTCATTTCTACCTTTAAATGCAAGAGTTTTCCAATTTGGCTGTATTCAGGAATCTATCAGGGACCTTTCAATGTAGAATCTGTTGTAAATAAATCTAAGGATGTATTTGAGTACTCAGTAAGATTTTATAGTTTTTTAATTTAAGATTTAAGTTTTTCTATAACTAGGCATAGTTAGGTATATTTCTAGTCCTTTTATATATTTCATTGATTCTAGGATGCCATGCACATTACTTTCACATTTTACCATCTCCAAACCCAGGTGGATCAGTGGTAAACCAGATAAAATGAATTATCATAGTTTTGTTGTTACTGTGAATGGAATACTTGTACCCTAAATTTATTAAAATTTAGAATGTTTGCACCTTTAGTCAATAGTCAAGTTAGTTCATAGATTTTCCTGTTTGTATTGCTTTTATCTGAAGATATTATAGTAAAGTTAAATTAGGAATCATTCCATTTATTAAAAGATCTGGTTTATTTAAATGGCATTGCAATTATATTTTTATTAGAAGTTACATTGCAGTTAGTTTTGAGTACAGATGGTTATTATTTTACTGAGGTATAATTGACCTATAACATTGTTTTACTTTCAGGTGTACAACACAGTGATTCGATACTTCTCTTCTGAGATGATCACTGCAAGTCTAGTTAACATCTGTTACCCTGCTTGCTCAGTTGTCTCCCCATAACATGATGCTTCAGAAGACTTTGACTTTCCAAAGCTTGTATTCTGAAGCTATCTCCTTACCATTAAAATGCAAACTGTTCTCTACCTAGTGACTTCTCAGGAATTTATAAAGGAAATACATCATCTCATTATTATGCTAAAAAGGGATATAACACCCATATCATAGGCTAAACGCAGTGTTACATACATCACTACCTATTGTGGTTTTGCAACTATTATTTGAAATCTAAGATATTTGAATCTATATAATTTCAAGTCACATTAAAATAGTATCTTTGGTGCTTATTTGATTTCATTGAACTTACTCACAAAATACATTGTAGCCATATAGCTAATTTACTGTTTTATTGTAACTGAATATTTGGGAATTGAAAAGTTTTATGTGAAAAGGAAGATTTATGACTATAAAGAAATATAATGATTTTTAAGGGAAATTGTAACAAAATATTTATATATGTTTTATTAAAGGGGAAGTGGCTATCAACTCACTATATCCCCATATCCTAAGCAAATAATTTAGAACCCATTAAATTAATTAAAGTACTTTTATAATTACTTTTCTGAAAAATTATTTTAGTTAAGCTAATCTATTTATCTAAGCTATTTGCATCTATGCATGTGTGCATGCATGCTCAGTCATGTCCAGCTCTTTGTGATCCATGGACTATAGCCAACCAGACTCTTCTGTCCATGGAATTTTCCAGGCAAGAATACTGGAGTGAGTTGCCATTTCCTGCTCCAGTGGACCTTCCCAACCCAGGGACTGAACCTGCATCTCTTGTGTCTACTGCATTGGCAGGTGGATTCTTTCACTGCTCTACCTGGGAAGCCCCTATGTGAATGATAATGGGTCTGAACATCATGAAGGTAACAGAATATCAAAGGATTATATTTCATGAATGGAAAAATCCTGTAACAATTTTTTCATGTAGTACTTTTTATTCTGGAAGCATTAATTTTTATAAATTCTAAAAAATTATAGTTTAAGTGTTTATTCTTTATAGGAAATAAAACATTCAACAATACATAGTATGAGGCTAGTTTCTAATAGGTTTGACAATTTTCTAATGGTACCATAGGATTATATACTTTGTCAGCAAATATTAACTGATCACTTGAGCTTCCCAGGCAGCTCAGCTGGTAGAGAATCCACCTGCAATGCAGGAAACCCCAGTTTGATTCCTGGGTCAGGAAATTCCCCTGGAGAAGGGATAGGCTACCCACTCCAGTATTCTTGGGCTTCCCTGGTGGCTCCGATGGTAAAGAATCTGCCTGTAATGTGGGAGACCTGGGTTTGATCCCTGGATTGGAAAAATCCTTTGGTAGATGGCATGGCAACCCACTCTAGTATTCTTGCCTGGAGAATCTCCATGGACAGAGGAACCTGGTGTGCTACACTCCATAGGGTCATAAAGAGCTGGACACGACTGAGCAACTAAGCACACTGCAGCGTAAACTGATCACTTATTATGTGCTAAGGACATGTATTAGAGTGAATACAATGGAGACTCCTATTCCAGGAGCATATACAGTATTTAGAGGAAAAAAAAAAAACTCAAAAAGTCCAAAGAACAGAGCAGAGTGGTCACATGGAAAGAACTCAGATCTGGAGAATTTGGGGCTTGAGTGAAGTTTGGAAGTTTTGATATATTACAAATTGGGAGGAGGGGGCAGCAATGGGCCATTTGTTCCAGGCAGAAGCATCAACAAATGAAAAAGCACAGAAGTTTGGAAAAACATGATACATCAAAAGAAATGCAAGTCATTTTTTATGACTGATGTGACAAGTGTATTGTGACAAGCATTTTGGTCAGTATAGGAGAATATGGACAGAAAAATCGACCAGACCCATCAATGAAGGACATCATGTATTAAGCCGACAGTTCACATTTTGGCCTCAGGATCCCTTTACTGAGGCCTCCAAAGAACATTTGGTCACATGTGTTACATATCTTTGCTAGTTTCATATCAGAATTCAAGTGAGGGAATTTTAAAAATGTTTGTTAATCTATTGGAAAATAACAAGAACCCCATTTCATATTACATAAACAAATTTTATGAAAAATAACTATATTTAACCCCCCCAAAAATTGTGGGGTAAGTTTTACTTTTTTACAGATCTTAATGTCTAGCTTGGCTTCCCTGGTGGTTCAGACGGTAAAGGATCTGAAATGCAGGAGACCTGGGTTTGATCCCTGAGTTGGGAAGATACCCTGGAGAAGGAAATGGCAGCCCACTCCACTGGAAAATCCGGTGGGCTTGCCTGGAAAATCCCATGGATGGAGGAGCCTGGTAGGACACGACTGAGTGACTTCACTTTCACTTTAATGTCTAGCTTGTGGAAAATTCTGAGAGAGATGGGAATACCAGACCCCCTGACCTGCCTCTTGAGAAATCTGTATGCAGGTCAGGAAGCAACAGTTGGAATTGGACATGGAACAACAGACTGGTTCCAAATGGGAAAAGGAGTACATCAACGCTGTATATTGTCACCCTGCTTATTTAACTTCTATGCAGAGTACATCATGAGAAACGCTGGACTGAAAGAAACACAAGCTAGAATCAAGACTGCCAGGAAAAATATCAATAACCTCAGATATGCAGATGACACCACCCTTATGGCAGAGAGTGAAGAGGAACTAAAAAGCCTCTTGATGAAAGTGAAAGGGGAGAGTGAAAAAGTTGGCTTAAAGCTCAACATTCAGAAAATGAAGATCATGGCATCCAGTCCCATCACTTCATGGGAAATAGATGGGGAAACAGTGAAAACTGTCGGACTTCAATTTTCTGGGCTCCAAAATCACTGCAGATGGTGATTGCAGCCATGAAATTAAAAGACGCTTACTCCTTGGAAGAAAAGTGATGACCAACCTAGATAGCATATTCAAAAGCAGAGACATTACTTTGCTGATTAGGCTCCGTCTAGTCAATGCTATGGTTTTTCCTGTGGTCATGTATGGATGTGAGAGTTGGACTGTGAAGAAGGCTGAGCGCCAAAAAATTGATGCTTTTGAACTGTGGTGTTGGAGAAGACTTTTGAGAGTCCCTTGGACCGCAAGGAGATCCAACCAGTCCATTCTGAAGGAGATCAACCCTGGGATTTCTTTGGAAGGAATGATGTTGAAGCTGAAACTCCAGTACTTTTGCCACCTCATGTGAAGAGTTGACTCATTGGAAAAGACTCTGATGCTGGGAAGGATTGGGGGCAGGAGGAGAAGGGGATGACAGAGAATGAGATGGCTGGATGGCATCCCCGACTTGATGGACGTGAGTCTGAGTGAACTCCGGGAGTTGGTGATGGACAGGGAGGCCTGGCGTGCTGTGATTCATGGGGTCGCAAAGAGTTGGATATGACTGAGTGACTGAACTGAACTGAACCAGGGGAATACAGCTGGATTCTCACGTATGTTTCTAAATTCACTGATTTATTTTGGCCAAATAAATGGAGAAAATTTAGCCTCACAACATAAATATTTGGAAAAGAAAGGAGTCTCTTATTAGTCTTTTCATAACTACTTCAGATAATTGCAGATATTCTTTTTTAGGGACTACATAAAAAACTAATAATTGGATGGGAGGACTTAATACTATTAAGATGGCAATACCTACCAAATTGATCTACAGATTCCACTCAATTCCTATAAAAACTACAGCTCGTTTCTTTGTTAAACTTGACAAGCTGATTATAAATTCATAAGGAATTGCAAAGGACCCCAAACTAACTAAAACAATCTTGAAATACAAAGTTGGAAGACTAGTTCTTCTTGAGTTCAAAACTTCCCACAAAGCAACAGTAATAAAGACAGAGTGATACTGGCACAAGGTAGACCTAGAAATCAACAGAATATAACCAACAGTCCAGAAGTCAATCCATATGGTTATGGTCAGCTGACACTCAACAAGAGTGCCAAGATCATTCAGTGAGAGAAAGAATGGCCTTTTCAACAAATGGTACTGAGAGAAGCCACATGCAAAAAAAAAAAAAAAGAAGGAAAGAAATTGGACTCTTGCCATACCATATATAGAAAATCAAGTCAAAATGGAACAAAGATCTAAAAGTAAGCACTGAACTATAAAACTCTTAGGAAAAAAAAAATAGGGGTAAATCTCATGACTTTGGGTTTGCCATGAATAATGTAACATCAAAACGTGAATAACATGAAAAACTGGAAAAATCAGATTTCATCAAAACTTAAAAAATTTGTGCTTCAAGTTCAGTCAGTTCAGTTCAGTCGCTCAGTCGTGTCCGACTCTTTGCGACCCCATGAATCGCAGCACGCCAGGCCTCCCTGTCCATCACCAACTCCTGGAGTTCACTCAAACTCATGTTCATCGAGTCGGGGATGCCATCCAGCCATCTCATTCTCTGTCATCCCCTTCTCCTCCTGCCCCCAATCCCTCCCAGCATCAGAGTCTTTTCCAATGAGTCAACTCTTCGCATGAGGTGGCCGAAGTACTGGGGTCTCAGCTTTAGCAAAGACACTATCAAAAAAGTGACAAGTACCCCACAGAATGGAAAAAATTTTTACAAATCATGTATCTGATAAGACCTGGTATCCAGAATATATGAAGCACTCTTACAACTAAACAAAAGGAAATTTGACATAATTTTAAAATAGACTAAGGATCTGGACAGACATATCTGCAAATAAGATACAGAAGTGGCCTATAAACACATGAATAGATTCTTGACATTATTTGTCATCAGGGAGATGCAAATCAAAATCAAATGAGATACTACTTCACATCCACTGGCTATAATCAAAAAGACACATAATGAGTGCTGACAAAATGTGGAGCAATTGGAACCCTCAACCTGCTCATGGAAATCTAAAATGACACAGCCACTTTGGAAAATTGTCTGACAATTCCTCAAATAAGTAAGCCTAAAGTCACCACATGACCCAGCAATTTCAGTCCTAGCGATATACCCAAAAGTAAACATATGTTCACACAAAAACTTTTATATAAATGTTTTTAACAACATTATCCAGTTATATAAATGTTTATAACAATGTTTATAACAGCATAATCATTAAGAGGTAGAAATAACTCAAACATCCATCGATGTATGAATGAATAAATAAAATGTGGCATATCCATACAATGGAATATTATTTGACCATAAAAGGGAATGGGGTATTAATATATGCTATGACATGTATTCACCTTGAAAATATTGTCCTAAGTGCAAAAAAGCCAAATATGAAGGGTCATGTGTATGATTTCATTTATATGAAATTTATATGAAATGTCTACAATAGGTAAATCTATTGAGACAGGAAACACATTAGTTGTTGTTTAGGTCTAGGTGAATGGAACAAAACATGGTACTAGCTAAAGGGTATGAGGTTTCTTCTTGCAATGATTGGAAGTATTCTAAAATTTACTGTAGAGGTGGTTTCACATATCTGTTAATATACTAAAAGCCATTGGAGTATACACTTTTAATATTGGAATTATAGTATGTGCATTGTATCTGTGAATAAATCTGTTTAAAAAACACAAGTGTTAGTTCCTTAAAGGTTAGTTGTAATGTGGAATCTGAAACCATTTCAATAAACATTTCTTAATCTGCAGCATAAAATCCATTACTCTATCTAGAACTCTGAATAGATCTTTTACCTATGTATGATTTTGGTCTTGCAGATACCCTAAAATTTTCAGTGACATGTCCCCAGACTACATTTGGAGAACTGCTGGGTTAGGTTAGAATCTGAACTTCAGAGAGGTGCAAACAAAACAGAACAGCCGCTCCTCGAGAGACTTCCCTGATGGTCCGATGGCTAACACTCTATACTTTCAGTGTCAGGGTTCGGGCTCAATCTTGGGTAGGACACTAGATTCCATATGCCGCAACTAAGAGTTTGCACTCTGCAACTAAAGAAACTTCATGCCGTAACTAAAAAACCACATGCTGCAACTGAAGAACCCACAAACTGAATGAAAATCCTGCTTGTTGCAACTAAGACCTGGTGCAGCCAAATAAAGAAATAATTTTCTTTTAAAGCCACCTTTCTAATTTTGTGAGCTTTGGGAGTAAGCTGCCTTAAGCTAGGTCAAATCAAAGTACTAACATTTTATAGACAGAGTATATACACATTTATAATTCTGTTGGCCTAGTAATAACAGTGACAAATGCATGTGAGATTCAAGTCAATTAAGGAGACTAGTGAGCCTGGAAAGGAAGATTTTGGGGCAAAGTATTGACTGATTTTATAGAAATTATGAGGGTACACATGAGATAAAGCAGTTAATAACATAAGGAAGCTGTCTGAGAGATTTCCAAGCTGTCTTGGCAATCTGAGGAATAGTGTCAGAAAAAGGAAAAGAGAGTACAGCGTAATTCTGCAGGCAGAGCCCAGGGAATTCCAAGTTCATGCTACTTAGGCAAAAGGAAATGGTTTCCTCAAGAAATGAAGGAAGAGGTTTGGGGCCTAAGGAAGTAGTCTGGCCATAAATTAAAGTTCTTTCTTACCGCAAAGAAATAAACAATTCTTACTTATGGTCAAAGCTTGAATTAAAGGTGAATTTTTATTAACTTTTAACATAGTAAGCTATCAAATTTTATGCTTACATAACAACAAAATTGGACACAGTTGGTAGTGTATGAATACATTTTCTTGGGGAGATAGGGCAAAAGATGGGTGCTATAAGGAAGCAGTAGATATTTGGAGTAGTGGTCATACGCCAAGTCTTGATCTCTCAGGGGGCAAACTCCCCCAACTGCTTTGCCAGAAACCCAGTGTCCCAGGTGCCTGTCACTGTCCCCATGTCCTATTTCCAAGTTGACCTTACTTATTTTGGTGATATTTATTCACTTTTTCAAGTCACTGTATATTACCCAATGACTAGGCCTTCAAAGTGCATTCAAACTTAATTCTAGTATGTGCTTGTTTGATCCTGGTATAAAAAACTTAAAGATAAATAAGTTAAAAATAACTTAATTTAGGTTTTCATCTAGATTTCATCTGTTACTTGAATTTTTTTCTTAGTGACTCATTTTTTCAACAAATGTTTACAGCCTATTTACAGCTTGTTAGTATAAACAACAAATTCGCTCTTCTTCCCTTAATAAAACACACTTATAAAACTTTTATATTAGGGTAATACTGAAATTTGTGGATATACATTCTACAAATAGGTATGCAGAACAATTTTTAACTGCAAAGATAATTGCTAGATGAGAGGAGATTTTTATTGAAAAAAAGCAGTACACTGAACACATTCTAGAACATAATGATTCTCATAAAATAACTTTTAGTATGAGATCAGTTATTCTTGGGCCACAATACAGAAAGGATTAATTAAAAAAGTAAGCAAGGATATTTATTATATAGAACTCTAATTTATAAAGATGAGGACGAGATTTGTGCCTGAAGTCTGATGCTCTGATTTTCAAAACTGATTCATATTTACTTTAGTTTTTCCAAGGTAAAGAAACAAGATTTTGCAATATTGAACAATGTTCGTTAGCTTCTATAGGTTTTAATTTCTTGTTTGAACTCCGTATGCTGGTGTTCTGGATTCAACAGCTAGTTAATGAACTCTAGTTTGCATCCAGCCTTTACATTTGATGCTTCTGTTGTCAAAGTAGAGACAAATTTTTTAAAAATTCAAACAACAAAATAAACAGGTTAAATGTGTTTTTCTGAAATCAAATACTATGCTTTTCTGAAAAGTTATTGGGGAGTGACTGAATGTGTTATGATAATTATGACATTACTATTGTTAAGGTTGTTCCAAGAATGCAATTTCAGGTTTTTATGGATATTAATCTTTAGAAGTGGGCATTTGGCAATTTTTTTTAGAAGAGTGCATTTGGCTTCTTATCTACTTGGTATGATAATAATATTTTGCTGACATTGTGAAAGGTTTTGATATCAAGATTTTAATGAAAAGTAAATAGAGATATTTCCTGAGGTAGCTCATTTTTTCTTTGGTTTACACGGTCAAAACTAAAAACAGGACTACAAAACAGAATCTAGGCTAGTGAAATGCTAGACAGAAACATACACATCACACACTAGCAGTAACTTACACTGAGGGAGTGAACGGCACCGTGACATGTTCTATGTCTCTTTCATTTGTTTCATCAGTTCGTTGCTCAGTCATGTCCGACTTTTTGTGTCCCCATGAACTGCAGCACGCCAGGCTTCCTGTCACTCCCCAACTCCCAAAGCTTACTCAAACTCATGTCCATCGAGTCGGTGATGCCATCCCACCATCTCATCCTCAGTCATGCACTTTTCCTCCTGTCTTCAATCTTTCCTAGCCTCAGGGTCTTTTCCAATGGGTCAGTTCTTCGCATCGGGTGGCCAAAGTATTAGAGTTTCAGCTTCAACACCAGTCCTTCCAATGAATATTCAGGACTGATTTCCTTCAGGATTGATTGGCTTGATCTCCTTGCAGTTCAAGGGACTCTCAAGAGTCTTCTCCAACACCACAGTTCAAAAGCATCAATTCTTTGGAGCTCAGCTTTCCCTATAGTCCAACTCTCACATCCATACATGACTACTGAAAAAAAAATCATAGCTTTGACTACATAGACCTTTGTTGGCAAAGTCATGTCTCTGCTTTTTAATATTCTGTCTAGGTTGTCAATAGCTTTTCTTCAAAGGAGCAAACATCTTTTAATGTCATGGCTGTGGTCACCACCTACAGTGATTTTAGAGCTCAAAAAAAATAAAATAAAATAAAATAAAATAAAGTCTCTCACTCTTTTCATTGTTTCCCCAGCTGTTTGCCATGAAGTGATGGAACCAGATGCCATGATCTCCGTTTTCTGAATGTTGAGTTTTAAGCCAACGTTTTCCACTCTCCTCTTTCACTTTCATCAAGAGGCTCTTTAGTTCTTCACTTTGTGCCATAAGGGTGGTATCATCTGTATATCTGAGGTTATTGATATTTTTCCCAGCAATCTTGATTCCAGCTTGTGTTTCATCCAGCCCAGCATTTCTATAATGTATTCTGCATATAAGTTAAATAAGCAGGGTGACAATATACAGCCTGATATACTCCTTTCCCAATTTGAAATCAGTTGGTTGTTCCATGTCCGGTTCTAACTGTTGCTTCTTTGCCTGCACACAGATTTCTCAGGAGGCAGGTCAGGTGGTCTGGTATTCCCATATCTTTGACTTTTCCATAGTTTATTATGATGCACACAGTCAAATGGTTTGGCATCGTCAATAAAGCAGAAGTAGATGTTTTCCTGGAACTCTCTTGCTTTTTCCATGATCCAGCAGATGCTGGCAATTTGGTCTCTGGTTCCTCTGCCTTTTCTAAAACCAACTTGAACATCTGGAAGTTCACAGTTCACATATTGCTGAAGCCTGGCTTGGAGAATTTTGAGCATTACTTTGGTAGCATGTAAGATGAAGGCAGTTGGGTGGTAGTTTGAACATTCTTTGGCATTGCCTTTCTTTGGGATTGAAATGAAAACTGACCTTTTCCAGTCCTGTGGCCACTGATGAGTTATCCAAATTTGCTGGCATATTGAGTGCAGCACTTTCACAGCATCATCTTTCAGGATCTGAAATAGCTCAGTTGGAATTCTATCACTTTCACTAGCTTTGTCCATAATGAGGTTTCCTAAGGCCCACTTGACATCACATTCCAGGATCTCTGGCTCTAGGTGAGTGATCACACCATCGTTATTATCTGGGTCATGAAGATCTTTGTATAGTTCTTCTGTGTGTATTCTTGCCACCTCTTAATATCTTCTGCTTCTGTTAGGTCCATACAATTTCTGTCCTTTATTGTGCCCATCTTTGCACAAAATATTTCCTTGGTATCCCTAATTTTCTTGAAGAGATCTCTAGTTTTCAATTCTATTTTTTTTTTCCTTCTATGTCTTTGCACTGATTACCTAGGAAGCCTTTCTTATTTCTCCTTGCTATTCTTTGGAACTCTGCATTCAAATGGGTATATCTTTTCTTTTCTCCTTTGCCTTCTTTGGTGACTTCCCACCAGGGCTTCCCTGGTGCTCAGCTGGTAAAGAATCCTCCCGCAATGCAGGAGACCTGGGTTCGATCCCTGGGTTGGGACAATCCCCTGGAGAATAGAACAGCTACTTACTCTGGTATTCTGGCCTGGAGAATGCCACGGACTGCATAGTCTATCGGGTCTCAAAGAGTCGAACACGACTGAGCAACTTTCACTTGCACTGTCTTTTCTCCTTGCCTTTAGCTTCTCTTCTTCTCTCAGCTCTTTGTAAGCCCTCCTCAGACAACCATTTTGCCTTTTTACATTCTTTTTCTTGGGGATGGTCTTGATCCCTGCCTCCTGTACAATGTCACGAACCTCTGTCCATAGTTCTTCAGGCACTCTGCCTATCAGATCGAATGCTTTGAATCTATTTGTCACTTCCACTGTATAATAGTAAGGGATTTGATTTCGGTCATACCTGAATGGTTTTCCCTACTTTCTTCGATTTAAGTCTGAATTTTGCTATGAGAATTTCTTAATATATATGCTCATACCTGCAAAGTGGAATATAAACTAGAATCATAATATCGTGAAGTTCAGATTTGGAACCTTTTAATTTTAACAATGGGAACCCCAGACTAGTTTGTCAATGTACATATTTTTCTCAGTTAAATTTATAAAATTTTAAATTTCCTCATGCTAATATACTTTTACTGATTTTATTAGGGTGTTGCACAGCAGGATGCCAAATTGAATTTCTTTTGTAATAAAAACTTTTATTGACCTTTTAATTTTTATCTTAGGAAGGAAATGATTTATAAAACTATCTGAATGAATGTGTTTTCCTTTGTAACTATGTTATTGATATTGTTTTGTGCCCTAGGGAGGGAACAAACTACTATCTCAGGTTTTTTTTTTCCTGTTTTCCCATTAAATGATTAGATTAGCCATCAGCAAAGCATGCTTATCAATTGCTTGTTGAAGAGTTATCATTTAGGATAGTTAGTAAGATTAAGCACTGAAATTGTGGAACTGCTGCTGATGCAACTCTTGCCTCTGAAGATGCCTGCCAGAAAATATGTTCAAGGTTGTTCCATAAATAGTAAATCTTCTTCCTGCACTGTCTTTAATAGGAGCTTAAAATGGATCTTTAGAAGGCTGTGTGGATTGAGTAACCGGAAATTTTAACCAAGTCATTAATAGCTAATGATGTAAACTGTGGGCCACTATCCATGATCAGTCAGAAATGAGTGGAGAGAAGAGCTGCAGCAAGCAAGAGGATGAGACAGCTCTTAATGCAGCAGCTTCTCACTTCTTGCCTCTGGTGTTTTTTATTTTAATGATAGACTTAATTTACCGGCTCAATGACTTTTCTTTTGGTTTGTTTGTATACACAGATGCACAAATACATATATGTATGCATAGACAAAGATATACTTATATATTATTTCTAATAAACACTTTTCAAATTTATTGTTGCTTTCCTGTTTTGCATTATTTTAAATAAACACAAAATCTCCTAAATATTTCTCTTTCCACTTAAGGCAGGCAAATATTTGTTGAAATATACCCTATTAAGAATCAACAATTTGTATTTGGAATATATAAAGAACTCTCAAAACTCAGTAATAAGAAAAAAAATAGTTCAATAGAAATAGTCATAATATTTGAAAAGATACTTCATCAAAGAAGCACATGAAAATATGCTCAACATTATCAGCCATTGAGAAAATGCGACTAAAACCAAAAGAGATTATCACTAGGCTATCAACTAGCATGTTTAAAATTTAAAAGATCAAGTGTTAGGGAGAGTGTGGAGGAAGTGGAACTCTTGTGAACTGCTAGTGGGAATGTGAAACAGTACAACCACTTTGCAAAACTGTTTGTCAGCTTCTTAAAATTACTAACATATACCTATTATATAATCTAGTCATTGCATTCCTAGGCATTTAACCTTAGAGAAATGAAAGCTTCTATCTATACAAATACTTGTATAAGAATGTTTATAGCAGCTTTATTTTTAATAGTCATAAGCTGGAAAAACCCAAGAAGCCTTCAAAGGTAAGTACATAAACACATCATAGTGTAATACATCTACACAACTGATTACTACTCAGCAATAAAAGGAATGCTCCATTGATACCTGCAACAACTTAAGTAACAATCCAAATGATTATTTCAAGTGAAAAACATGATAGTATATGTTGTATGATTCTGTTTATATAATATTCTGAAAAATGCAAATGAATGTACAGAAAGGAAACTGCAGACAAGGGTGAGGGATGTAAGGAACGGCAGGGGTAAAAGATTGCAGTGGGACACTCGCCAATGGAACATAGGTAAGACTCTTGAGGGTCACATATGTTCATTCACTTGGTTGTGTTGATGGTTTCATGGATCAATATACAAGTTAAAACTCATCGAATTGTACAAGTATCCAAGTTATTTTATGTGAACTATATCAACTATATCTTATGAAGTTTTAAAGAATGTATGTTTTTTAATTCAAAAAGCATATTTTTGTGAGTAAAAATATCTAGACAATCAATCATAGATCTGGAAGAGATTAAAGACTCTCATGTTTGGACTTTGTCCTCAGATTGATTTGTATCAAGGCTCTCTCAGAGTGGTCTCCTCCTCCTCCTCTTTCTCCCTTTTTCTCCTTTTCTTCCTCCTCCTTCTGCCCTTCTTCTCTTCCTATGTCTCCTATCTTTCTCTTTTCCTCTTCTTCTCTCCTTTCCCATCTTCTCTTTCTTAATCTAAAACATTTCCAACTTAACCTCTTATATATCCTTAGTGACATTTCCTTCCCTCCTCTTTCCTTCTTTTTCTCTTTTACTTTTTTTCTCAGCATCAGCTTTGCCTGGGGACATGCTTGTATTTCTTGGATTTCTGTAGCCACATGAACTGTGTTGCATATGGTGTGATTGCATGTCAGATCTGAAGCAAAATACTAAAAATACTCACTGTTGGATTTCAGCTTATTTATCATGTCTTCAAAGAGCTCTTTTCTCACCTAACACATGTGGTTTCCCAGTTCTCTGTTCCACTAAACCCTTTACTCCATCTACTGTAATACTTTTTATTCTTTATTATAATTATTTGTTAAATATCCATTTCTCCTTTTGATCTGTAAGATCATTGAGGGAATAAATTATGTTACTCTATTTCCTGCCTGCTGTAAAATAGACACTAGCATTTTATTTGACTGAACTGAAAGATCACCTGTTAGATTAGAACCCTCTTATCTAGACATCATCTAATGTAAAATATAAGCAGAAACCCAGAGAAAAATCTTCCTATTTCAATATTCACCTACTATGTGGTAATCATGTAGCAAAACCATGTGTTCTTTCATTTTCTTATTAAATATTGATTAAAAGGTACTATTACATTTTGCCTTGAGAAATCCCAAGACTGAATAAACCTTTTACCTTTTCTTAAGTTATTTAGAATAAAGTCAAAGGACTAAAATTTACAAATGATAAGGTAACTAATAATGCAAAGACTGCAGAGGGAAATGTGAGGTATTCTTTGAAAATTGAGTATCAGGAAAGTTGAGTTTTGGTTACTAGTTTTAAAGACTCAAAAAGGCTTAAACACAGAAGAGTTTATGGCCTAGGGTGAAAGAAGTTTAGAAGTTGTGACACATGTGGTTGGGATTATGGTTTCAGTTAATGTTTCATGAAGTCATTAAAGCCCATGATTTCTGTCCTTTTTTCTTCTCTGCACACATAATTTCTATCCTTAAATTTTCTTTCTGGTATCATGTGACTGCTGGAGCTCCAACCATCACACTAAATTCTAAAAAGCACTAGGATATAAGCTGAATGTGAGCACTAAGTTTTTACTAGTTTGTTCTCTAGCATACAGAACAATGCCTAGAACAAAATGGAGAAAGGAAGGATGGAAGAAGAAAATGCAGGAGAGCAAAAGGGATACATTTATCCATTGGATCTAATTTCTGCATGTATCTGTTCTTTAAGGAGCTGCCATAGACACCCCATGGCACTCTTCTGCTAACAACTGACAGGACAAAATTTAGTCTCATGGCCACATCAGGCTACAGAAGTGACTGGGAGATGTAACAATTATATCAGGTGAGAAAGGGCTTGGGCAAGATGTACAAAAGTTAAAGGGGAAAATGGATATTAGGAAGCTATCAACATGTAGGTAGAAATAACACATGAAAGAAAGGTTTATTTCAGGTTTTGAAGGGCCCTGAATGCTAACCTAAGCAGTTGGAACATAGCTACTAAAAATCTAGCGCAATGTGTTTTTGGGAAGTAATGAAGTGAAGAAAATAATCTTTTAGGAATATTAATCTTGCCTTGTTCTCATATAAGAAACTTGGAAATTGTCACTCCATGCTACCAATAAGTAAAAAGTTTAGTAGAGTGAAAAATCAGTTCTTCTAGGAACCATAAGAGAGGGGAAAACACATGGAAAATTTCTGTCCCCAAGATTGGAGAGGCAGACAAGTGAATACAAGAAGTCCCAGCTTAGCAGAGCAGAGATTCAGGGGCAGAAACTACTACATCAACCAGAGCCAGAGAAGGAAAACCTGCGCTGGCATTGAAGAATTGCTGCAGGGTCAGTGTTGACAAATCTGAGATCTATTAACTCCAGGGGGAGGCATATGCGAGGCTGCTACAGTACTGTGAGATTTATCTCCTGGAGCTTGACTAGGTTACCACAGTAAGTATCTGAGAACAATCCCCTTCTGCTTCCTGAAGGGGGAAGTGAAAAGTAATCATTTTGAAATATATCAGCGCACTCTGTTCTTCTAAACAAGGCCTGCCTTCAGGAGAAACCATGTAACCATAGCCTAACCTGCTAGGGTATTCAGAGCCAGATAATAGGGACCTGGAGAAGAAAATTACCCAATTCTAGCCTTTTTGTCCTACTCCTACAGGACAGATGGAAGAGAAAAAACTGAAAAACACTTGTTAAGTTCCATTGTAGAGGCATGTTTTCACTGAAAAGACTGAAGTTTAATCAGAAAACTATAAAATGCTTCCCCTTTCCTCATACCTCAGTATCACATTACAAAAGGCCTATTTACCTCCTAAATGGCTTTTGTCCAGTACACCAGGCCCGCCCATCAAAAAATAAAAATTAAAAATTAAAAGGCACACCAAAGGTGGAAGAGACAAAATGAGCATCAGGACCAGACATGACAGAGATGTTGGATTTATCAGATTGGGAATTTAAAACAACTATGATTAATATGCTAAAGACTCTAATGAATACCATAGCAGCATGCAAGACGATAAGGCAGAAAAAGAGTGGAAGACATATAGGGACAAAAAACAGGAGCATCAGATGGAAAACAGGAACAAATATGGTAGCTATAATTCAACTAGAGCAATGATTACTTAGAATGTATACATTTTAAATGTATCATTTAAAAGCCAGTTTATCAGAGTGGTTCAGTTTAGTTCAGTCGGTCAGTTGTGTCTGACTCTTTGCGATCCCATGAACCATAGCATGCTAGGCCTCCCTGTCCATCACCAACTGCCAGAGTCTATCCAAACCCATGTCCACTGAGTTGGTGATGCCATCCAACCATCTCATCCTCTGTCATCCCCTTCTCCTCCTGCCCTCAATCTTTCCCAGCATCAGGGTCTTTTCAAATCAGAGTGGACTAACTCTAATACCTGTTGTCTACAAGTAACTCACTTTAGATATAAAGAAATTATGGATTAAAGATAAATAGATGGAGAGAAATATACCACACTATCCCTAAAGAAAATAAAGCAGAATTAGTTACATTAATTTCAGACAGAACTTCAAAAGTTATCAGGGACAAAGTACATTACTTATGACAAAGGGCTCAGTTCTCCAATAAGATGTAAGAGATGAACAATTATATCCAGGTTGTAGGATATAAGGTTAATACACAAACAGCAGTTGGTTTCCTATATTCTAATAATAAACAAATAAAATTTGAAATTAAAAATGTCATTTACATTAGCACCTCAAAATTGAAATAATTAGATATATATCTAACAAAATAGATATAAGATCTATATGAGAAGATATGTATAAGGAAATCTATATAAGAAGATGAGAAAAACTGAAAAAATTGAGATCAGCAAAGAACTAAATAATTGGATAATTATTGGATAAATAAAAAATAATTGGAGAATATTCATGGATATAAGACTCATATTTTCAAGATATCAGCTTTTCCCAAACTGATCTATAGGTCAAGTTGCAAATCCAATAAAAATTTCAGTGATTTATTTTATGGATATTGAAAAGCTGATTCTAGGATTTATGTAGAGAGGCAAAGACCCAGAATAGCCAATTCAATATTAAAGGAGAAAAACCAAGTTGGAAAACTGATATTATCCACCTTTAAAACTTCCTATAAAGCTATTTCTATTCAAGAAGCATGGATTGATGAAAGAACGGAGATTAAGAGAACAGAGTAAAGAGCTCAGATGTTGTTGTCGTTTAGTTGTTAAGTTGTGTCCAGCTCTTCTGTGACCCCATGGACTGTAGCCTGCCAGGCTCCTCTGTCCATGGGATTTCCCAGGAAAGAAATGCTGGAGTGGGGTGCCTTTTTTTTCCAGGGGATCTTCCCAACTTGGGGATAGAACCCACATCTCTTGTGTCTCCTGCATTGGCAGGCAGATTCTTTACCACTGTGCACTACCTGGGAAGCCCAGAAAACTTGGAAGTAAAGACACCAAAGTGTCTTTAAGTAGGTGAATGGATGAATGAGCTGTGTTATACCCAGATAATGAAATATTATTCAGTGCTAAAAAGAAATGAGCTATCAAGCTATTAAATTAAAAGACATTTAAGCATGACTAAGTGAAGGAGGCCTATCTGAAAAGGCTACATATTGTATGATTCCATATGGAATGGATTCCATATGCAATGTATGGATTCCATATGGAATTCCATACAATTTCATATGACATTCTGTAAGAGGTGAAACTGTGCAGATAATAAAGATTGGTGGTTGACACAAAGGAAGGGAGGGATGAATAGGAAGAACAGAGGATTTTGGGACAATGAAAACACTCTGTAAAATATGCATAATGATGGATGTATGTCATTAGACAGTTGCTGAGACTCAGAATGTACAGCACCAAGAGTGAGCCCGAACGGACTTGGATGATAGTGATGTGTGAATGCAGGTTCAGCCTTGATCGCAAATATACCATTTTTTCATGTGATGTTGATAACAGAGGAGGTTGTGTATGTGTGGGGCAAGGAGTATATGTGAAATCTCTATATCACCTGCTCAATTTTGTTGTAAACCTAAAACTGCTCTAAAAAAACAGTCTTTTTAAAAAATATATTAATCTTGTATTAGTATGCAGTACACAATTTGTAAGACTAAGAATCAGGGAGATAAATGTGGAAAGCAGTGAAAGTCTAAACACGAGACAGATCACACTCAGAAAGAGATAATAATGGAACAAAAGTTACAATTATATTAAATAAACTGAAGAACCAACTAACTTTATGACCCAGTTTGGAGTCATGGAAGTCATAGGGAGGAGACTGTAGAATGGTTTAATTTAAGTTGATTTTTCAGTCTTGGATGAACCAGTCAGTTATATTCACTAAAAGGGCCTTCAAACAAATCAACCAAATTTTGCTTTAATTAACCAATAATTTGAGCAAACTGACTATGAATTTTGTTAAATTGGACACAGGTACTTGAGAAGGTATCTGTTTTTACTTTTACCAGAGTGTGGTAAAAGTAACTTGAATTTCTCAATTTTATCAAAAATAATAATTTTCTCCAAAATTATCCCCCAAATTTTGGATTTTCAAAATCAGAATAATATGTAAGTGAAAAAATTTAGAATGCAAAAATGTGGAAATCCATAGTTATTTGATAAATAATTTAATGTAATAGTTACATGGCCAAAGTAATATAATTTTTTATATGTCAGTTACACTTGATAAAACTTGAACAATATCTGAATCCTGATGGTTTCTTTTAACTCAAGTATTCTTTTGTAGAGTACCTATACATGGCAACTCAAGTATTCTTTTGTAGAGTACCTATACATGGCAATAATTGTACATCAATGAAGAATTTTTACGTTTCTTTTATTGTTGCTGTTCTCTAGTTATGTAGGTACAAATATTTTTGTGTTAGAATGCTTCTATTATATTTTTTTAAGTAATGACAATAGGTCAGTTACTTTGATTATTAGTTAGTTGAGCCTAATGTTTGTCAGAGCATTTTTGCTGTTTATTTTCTTTGGTTAAGACACAGAATAGGAAGTAGTAAACATTCTCCCTTTTGCTTTGAGTAGAGTTTCACTGCATTACATAGTGTCTTCAAAGGCAAAGCTAGACTGTAAGCTCAATTCAGTTTCAAACTCTTTGAAAACTCATGTCACTCTGTTCTTTTCTATGTCTGGCAATTGACTCAGCAGGAGCCAGATAAAAGGGCTTGACATCTGAGTAATTTAGATCACATCTGTAAAACTCAGATGTGCACTCTGCATGCATCATAAGCTTTTCCTAAAGTAGAAAATGAAATACACAGAGATAATTATTGCTGCTGAAAATTTCAATGCACTCCAAGACAGATTTTATTTTGACTAGTGCATATTACAGTACATTTGTGGAACAAAAGACAAGCTTAGTTTTTAGAGCTGGTCTTCACATTCTATGTGCCTTGAATATTTTCCGACCTAGCGCAGTCAAATGTAATTGAGTGTTTCTCCTTCCTCTGTTCACTTCACTCTTCCAGATTAACAACATAGAAAACCATCAGGACTATTCTAATTTCCTTATCCAACATTTGACCATTGATTTTAGCTACTTAACCTTTCCTTAACAGTGGCATATAAGGAAAAGAGAACACCACAACAGTGCAGAATCTTTTTATTTTTTTAAATTCATGACGGAGGTAAAACATAGCTTGATCATACCCAGCATTGGTGAGGTATGCTCAGACAGTCCTGGTAGACATGTAAATTGTTTCAACCTTTCAGATCTTATTTAATAATCTTATCAAATTTTTAAGTGCATATAAAACTTAGCCCAGAAAATCCACTGCTAGCAATTTGCACAAGTATTCAATGGTACCAGGTTGTTTACTGCAGTATTGATGGTGCTAGCCAAACAATGAAACCAAACTAAATGTTCACTTGTAGAGGAATGGTTAGTAGTGTTAGTTGCTCAGTCGTGTCTGATGCGCTGCGATCCCACAGACTATAGCCCGCCAGGCTCCTCTGTCCATGGGATTCTCCAGGCAAGAGTACTGGAGTGGACTGCCATTCCCTTCACCAGAGGATCTTCCTGACCCAGGGATCAAACCTGGGCCTCCTGCATTGCAGGCAGATTCTTTACCATTTGAGCTACAGGGAAGACCAATTCATGAGGTAGTTGTCTGTGTGCTACTAAGGACAGGTGACTATGATGGATAAGCCCATATACATATATATTGATGGGGCTCCAAAATACCTTAAATACCTTAAGTTGAAGGACTTTGACAAAATGGCAGAAGCAGGAAAGTCATTGTGACCTCCAGTCCATCATAGTTCTTCCCTGAGTCAGGCCAAGAAACAGTCATGTGTGAGGAACTCTACCTAAACCCAGAGGGAAGCAGCATCCTTATCTCTGAAGACAAAGATGCTGAGAAGAATCCTAAGCAACAGGTCTTGTTGTTTCCCCGTTTACTGCAATAGCCGTTTTGTAAGTTATCAGATTCCTCCACTGCCTTGCACTTCACCAAACCTGGCAGAAAATGCTCAGGTATAACTATTCCTTTGGGACTTCATTTCCTCATGCAGGCTCTCATGTCACATAAAATAAATAAATTAGTATACTTTTCTGCTGTCAATCTGTTTGTGTCAGTTTAATTTTCAGACCCAGCCAGATATCCTATGACTGTTGAACAGTGTATCGTCCTCTACAATACACATATGTATATGCTTGTCAACTCATTGATATTTTCTTAAGGGTACCCGTGGAACAGTCAACACCGGCTATTCTTAGAGACAAAGGAGTTATGGAGATGAAGCCTTTTACTTTTCATATTATTAATCAATTATTTTTGTTTACCCTGAGCATGATTACTTTTAAAATCACAATAAATATTCATCAAAAGAGTGCTAAAAAGACATAAGATAATTCATTCTTTGGAAATGTTCAAAAGCAAGTGTATTTCAGGTTTCAAGATTCTATGTTTTCTTCGCTTAAAATTTCATAAGTAAAATTGCTATCATTTAATATATACAGAAGCAAAATATTGACCATAACCATTTATATAAACTTCTAGAAAACAATAACAATATTGTCTATTTCAATATTAGGGTATCCTAATATTCATATGCTTTTAAGAAAGCAAATGAAATGATTCATCTATTACATTTAAATATCCATGGTGATAAGTTTCCCAGAGACATCTGAACAGCTCAGTAATAACCTCATTGGCAACAGAACCTACGAGCTTCTGTTGGGCACCTTAGGAGGACCTCAGCTTCCACTCACTTCAGGCAATACCTAGTTTCCCTCTTTCTCCAAAGCAAGAACTTAGTTGGTTATATCTGACAGAGATTGTGGAGCGAAATGATAGGAGAATGATGGAGGAAGGGGATAAACAATCATGAAAACCGTTTCAGAAAGTTCCTTCAATAAATCAGGAGAAGGAAGGAAGGTGCGAAGGCTTTCTCTTGAAACGGGTGCTTAACAGACAAAGAGCTCAAATACTAGCAAGTCAGCCAAGGGAAAACTCAAGAGAAACAGTTATAGAAACTTTGGCAATCAGTTTAAAAAATATTTGAAGGTTTTTAAATTTATCTATTTTATTAGGACAGGGGACACATTGTAGCAGGATATGTTGAACTGATTTACGTGGTAAATAGAGTCAAATGCTTAGGTGATAGGTATCACAAGAGATTAACATCTAACTGAAGCTTTATTCCTGAGGTAATACAGAATTCCTCAGAAATTCTGAGCAGAAATTTGGAAATTTTACTGTTATTACTGAGCTGTTGAGATGTCTCTGGGTATTAAGCACAATGGGTACTTAAATGAAATAGATGAATCATTTCATTTACTATCTTATTAGTTATGATACTTGGGATTGTCAAATGACAAAGTTAACACATTTAGTAATGAGTTTGATGTCTTTTATTCAGTGGAAAACAGCCCATGGATAGAGGACTACAAAGCCTCACAAACAGTGGAGTGCTTTTATCTGGGGATTTTGAGCAAGAAAAAATTCTACAGAAGAATTCCTCAGAAGAGGCAGACTGGAGACAGGGCATGATTGGTCAAGAGTTCAGGCATTTCCCTTTAAGACTACTACTACTACTACTAAGTCACTTCAGTCGTGTCCAACTCTGTGCAATCCCATAGACGGCAGCCCACCAAGCTCCCCCATCCCTGGGATTCTTAAGGCAAGAACACTGGAGTGGGTTGCCACTTCCTTCTCCAATGTATGAAAATGAGAAGTCAAAGTGAAGTCACTCAGTCGTGTCCGACTCAGCGACCCCATGGACTGCAGCCTTCCAGGCTCTTCCATCCATGGGATTTTCCAGGCAAGAGTGCTGGAGTGGGGTGCCATTGCCTTCTCCACCCTTTGAGACTAGCAGGCCCTATTTTCTCGGTAAGGTGAGCTACGTTAGCTGAGTTGGAGGATGGTGAACGATGTCCATTAGGATTCTTTGACAGCTGTTTCCTGTCAGTGCAGACTGATTTAGTTTCAGATTTCTGACAATGGGCTAAACATGAGGTCATTGGAGTGGCCTCCATTTTGTAAGCCCAATATATGAATTAATATTAGAATAATATGAATTTTTACCTTTCTTACTGGTAGTAAGACAAAATAATTTACAGACATAATTTCTTACACATAACAGATGTTCATTAAACACATAGTCATCGTCACTCAGTCTTGTCCAACTCTTGCGACCCCATGGACTGCAGTCCGCAGGGTTCCTCTGTCCATAGGATTCTCCAGGCAAGAATACTGGAGTGGGTTGCCATTTCCTTTTCCACATTAAACACATGTTGGCTATTAAATTAATAAGCCTATATAAAGATATTCAGTTCTAAAATTAATATCTGATCCATGACTTTCTGCTTACGTCAACAACTATCAAAGATTTCAGTTGAGACAATGCTCAAACCACTATTAATAAGGCATTTAATTTAAAAAGAAGGGGCAGGGGACAACTTGTAGCAGGACATGTTGAACTGATTTATGTGGTAAATAGAAAGTGCTTAGATTACAGGTATCACAAGTGAGATTAACATCTAACTGAAGCTTTATTCCTGAGGTAATATTGAATTTTGAGCAGAAATTTGGAAGTTTTACTAGCTATGTGTAACTAAATCATATGAGCAACTGTGTTCAATTTTTCTTTAAAATGATGTAACTTTAGTTTAAATGGTGAAATTAGTTTTCAGTCACAAGTCAGTCTTGAATGAGTTTGGATTTTAGAAGCTTTTTCTAGGGCTTAATGTTGTTTTCCCTAGGGCTCATACATGAGGAACCAAACAGATTGCCTTCAGGAGAAAATGAGAATTTTTTTTTCTTTTTTATGCATATCAACTACTATGCTTTTGTGAAACAAAAAAAGTGGTTCCCTGAAAGATTGGCATAAGGGCCCATGAGTTTGTGCCGTCAGTTCGTACAAACAAAACTAGAAAACAAAGGCAAATACAGATTTTTTTTTTTTTACCTTACTCATATCTATGTGAAGTGGAATAGCAATGGTCTTTTCACTTGTGGCAAGTGAGAAGCTTCCTTCCTTCTTTCTTTCCATCCTTCTATCCCTCCATCTTTCCCTGATCTCTCGAAGGAGCTTTCTGAAATAGTTTTCATAATTGTATCTCCCCTTTTCTCAGTCGTTGCCCTATCATTTTACTCTATCATCTCTACCAGATAAAATCAATTAAGTTCTTGCCTTGGAGAAAAAGGGAAACTAGATATTACCTGAAGTAAATGGAAGCTGGGATCCTCCTAAGGTGCCCAACAGATACATCACTCTCAAACTTGTAGGTGCTGCCGCCGCCAAGGAGTTTACTACTGAGCTGTTGAGATATCTCTGGGATACTTATCATAATGAGTGTGTGCCTCAGTGCACTCTAAGTTGCTTCAGTCGTGTCCTGATCCTATGGACTATAGCCCGCCAGGCTCCTCTGTCCATGGGATTCTGCAGGCAAGAATACTGGAGTGGGTTGCCATGCCCTTCTCCAGGGGATCTTCCTGACCCAGGGATTGAAACCAGGTCTCCTGCATTGCAGGCAGATTCTTTACTATTTGGGAAATCAGGGAAGCCCAATATTGAAACAGTAGATAATGTTATTGTTTTGTAGAAATTTATGTATATGGTCTTTGCCAATATAAAATTTATACTGTAGATATATTTTGTTTATTCATCATTATTTGGGCATTTTGAAGGACAAAGTAGGATAATTTCAGCAGAAATAAGTATATCACTTTCCCAGCTTAATTAAGATATGACTGACAATAATTGTATTTACTGAAGGTATATAATGTGATGTTTTGATAAACGTATGTAACGTGAAATGATTACCACAATCAAGATATCAGCATACTCCTCACAGCACATAGTCACCATTTTGTGTGTGGGTGGTGAGAACACTGGGATCTTCTTTGTTACCAAATATCAAGTATACAGTACATTATTATTAACCATAGTCCCCATGCTATAAATTATGCCTTCAGAACTTATTTATTCTGAGATTGAAAATCTGTATCCTTTAATCAACATCTCATTTCCCCTATCCTTCACTATTCCCCCTTCCCCTGGTAACAATCATTCTATTCTCTATTAATATGAATTCAAATTTTTTATATTCCACATATAAGTGGGATCATGCCATATTATCTTTCTGTATAGGGCTAGAATATATCTTATTTGCTTCTTATTATAATGCTGATTACAGTATCTATTAATTTATCTTTGAAATAAATTTGACTTTAGAAAATTAATGCTGGTTCAGAATCATTTGATCTTTATAAAGACAAATACTTGGTGTTCGAGACATGATTTTTCTAGTGCATCATGCAACCCAAACTGGAGAGAAACCAAGCTATTATTCATGAACAGGTAGGGCATTCCATACTTGCAATCATGACCACAAAGAACATGAAAATCCCATAGTCTTGCCAATTTTCTTAGTTTGACAATGAGACATGTACACTATAGTGATATTCAAGTACCACAGGGAAAATATAGCAAATAAGTACCTTTGATTGGCACACATTAACAACCAAAATAAAATGCCATGATTTCATAAATATATTCCTTAAACATTAAAAAATAGATTACAGGCCTCAATTGTGTCACTTGTGCTAAGCTCACCTCACCAAACCCAGGCTTAATATCTAACGTAACAGCACTGTCAGACTCTCCCAGGAGTGAAATCTTAACCAGTCAGTCTGACATTTCCTGATCAACACTAGTGAAGTAATCTGCCTGACAGACCCTGCTGTTCTCCCAAAAGAAAGTGACCTTGCCTGAAACAATCTACTCTTTGCTAGCAATTTCCTTGTCGCACCTGCCTCTGCCTATGAAAGTCCATCATTTTGTAGAGCTCTCTGGAGTTCTTTTCATTTCCTAGGTGGGATGCTGCTCTATTCATGAATCATTGAGTAAAGCCAATTAGATCTTTACAATTTACTCAGTTATTTTGCTTTTTAACAATAGAAACCAAACAGTGAAGTAAGCCAGGCTTCATAAGAGTTTATAACTTAGTAAAGGAAGTGTGATATCTGTTTTTTAGGTGACTAAGTTCTGACCATGACAGCATCAAACTTTTTCAAGATACTTTCATGCTTGGCATTATTAGAAAAATTCCTACAGAATATAAATGTGATCGTGGTCAAAGGATATGGTGGTTGTGCAAAATTTCAAACAAATGTTGAGACACATTTGAAAGGATAAGACGAATGAAAGAATTCCCCAAATGAAAGCTATAGTAGGCTAATAAAATACATGCCTATACTCTGCAGCTATGCTTGCTTTTCATAGTAATAAAGACACACTCGGTGCATTTATTAGGACAAGGAAGTGTACGTGTTCTTGATAATGATATTATTACTTAGAGACAACTAAGAAGTAATAGCACTGTTTTGAGACCAGACCTACCCAACTCCAGAAACATTTAGAACACCAATCAACATTCAAAACAGAACTAAACATGATAAGCATAATTTTATGAGTCAGTTTGATCACAGAGAGCAAAGGACCATCAGAAGAAGCACAGTAGACACAGCAGCTTACTATAGTGGTTTTGCTTTCCCTGCAAATAAATATAACTTAATTTCTTTGAAAATGTCTACCTTTTAGCAAATATTTCCTGAATCTCTACCATATGTCAAGTAGTTAAGTTTCTTGGTAGAGAATCTAGTAAGCATGAAATAAGATGACAATATAATATTGTAAATTTTGAAGGTTTGGGTGATCTTTTCCCAGCCACAGACTATTTAAAATTTCCCTGGATAACTTGGAAGCCACTTTATCTCCCCCTTCAAAATCATAGAGATTGTGAACATCCATCAAATCAGACTTCTGATAATTCCTCTTATTCCTGGGGAGCATAACGTCTGCTTTATGCCTTTGCCATCTCTACCAGAAATCCCAGAGAGGAAGTCAGGTTTTAAGATATAGAATGAAGGAATTCCCTGGTGGTCCAGTGGCTAAGATAACATACAGGTCACTATCAAGGGCGTAGCCTTGAATAAGTGCTCAGTCGATGATAGATGCTACTACCAACTAATACCATTATACTTTATTCTGAAGTCTCAGCATAATGGTATAAAAAGTATAATGGCAGTAGTTTGTAACAGCATCCATCATTCATTGACTACTTCAGTTCAGTTCAGCCGCTCAGTCCTATCCGACTCTGCAACCCCATGAATCGCAGCACGCCAGACCTCCCTGTCCATCACCAACTCTCGGAGTTCACTCAGACTCACGTCCATCGAGTCCGTGATGCCATCCAGCCATCTCATCCGCTGTCATCCCCTTCTCCTCCTGCCCCCAATCCCTCCCAGCATCAGAGTCTTTTCCAATGAGTCAACTCTTCTCATGAGGTGGCTAAAGTACTGGAGTTTCAGCTTTAGCATCATTCCTTCCTAAGAAATCCCAGGGCTGATCTCCTTCAGAATGGACTGGTTGGATCTCCTTGCAGTCCAAGAGACTTTCAAGAGTCTTCTCCAACACCACAGTTCAAAAGCATCAATTCTTCAGCGCTCAGCCTTCTTCACAGTCCAACTCTCACATCCATACATGACCACAGGGAAAACCATAGCCTTGACTAGACTTACTCAAGGCCAAACCCTATAGTAGTGGCATGTACATTATCTTATTAATCTTCAAAACAGCTGTGTAGAATAGGTATTATTAGCCCTACTTTACAGGTTAAGTGTGCTAAAATTGCTACCCAAAGTACTCATAAAGCCAAGATGTATTCAGACACAATGTGTGAGAGCTACTCTCTAGAAAACACTAGAAGATATAGTAAATTTTCAGAAGTTGCTGATGGAAGTCTTGGAAAAACTGTGCCTAGTTGTGAGACATGGAAAAAGGGAGTGGTGTACTATTAAGTCAATCTCAGCTATTCATATATGGTGAGTCACTAGTCATTAAAGATGGTTGTCAGACAAATCATCTCCCAGCTGAGGCAATTATACCTGATCTGCTCATCTTGCTTTTCCCCTTTTACTTCTTCCCAAACACTTGCTAAGCAATAAATTCATTTCCAGCTCCAAATTTATTATTGAAACTTGATATAATTTTGATTTTGACCCTTACATTTCCACAAATCATAGCTCACATTCTCCAGGGGAATTCAAGTAAACAGTTGACTGAAGCTGACCCCAGGATTCTTGCATTCTCACATCTCCTAGCCTGACAAATGACCCTCTATAGAAGGAAAGTGGGTCATTTCTCTATTTGATGAAAGTGGGACTAGGGAAAAATGTAGGAAATTTGTAGTATGCATGGAATGCAAATCTACTCTAAAAAACATATTAAAAATATGTTTTAAGCATAATTCTCATGCTGAATTCTTTGATGAGAAACAAAAAATGTTCATCTTAAGTTATTCAAGAATTGTTTTTGCTTACTAATAGAACCTCCAGCTCCAAGTCATGAAGTAGAACAAATTAGATATACAAAAGATACCAATCCAGTCTGAAGAAAACAAGTGATTCTTTTCAGGCTCTGTATTCACTAGGCACTGCAATGTTCCTTTTCTATTATCAATCATGTTTTACAGAAATATGAAAACAGGATTCCTAAAAGATGTAAATACAGCACTTATATCAAACCATCTCTCTTAAATACCTATTTGAATTCTCTTTTTAATTTCCCTTTCTCATCTCAAGGAACATTCACTAGCAAATTATGTATCACCCTTTTTTGCCAGACAGTTTTATGCATGCTTAGATTAGTCACTTAGTCATAGCTTTTACAAAATTCTAGTGAGGAAAGTCTACTTATGTCTTTGTTATTGTCTGGTGATAATGTCTTTGTTATTGTCTTCAGAAGTATATCATCTTCAAATTCAGCCTCTGAATTTTTGGAGCCCTCAGAAGGCACACACTGGTTGTGATAAGATCTGTGTCTCAAGACAGGCTAATATGGAAATTGTGGGTACTATACTGGAAACTTCATAAGATTTTTTCCAAAAGTTATGATAAAGTGCTGTTCTTTACTGTCAGTAGAGGATGATGGAAAGAACGCTAGACTAAGTGTTCAAGAGATGAGGTTAAGATGAGTTTAAGAGCACAGGACTAAGAGTCCAAAGAGATGAGCTATGCCTGCAGTATCAACATGGATAAATTATTTCACAGCTTTGGGATTTGGCTTGCTTAAATTATCTAGGGGGTTGGAATTGTCATTTTCATCTCTGAAAATTTAAACAAATATGATAGAAGATGGTCCTTTTATCAATTTGTCTTTTGTTTTAACTTTTAACCCCTTATTTATCAATTTATCATTTTCCTAAACATTTTGAAGAGCCCTCATAACACTCCTACTCACCACACCTTCTATTCAAGGTCACTTTTTTTTAGCTATCTAAACTTTTATTTCTCAGCAATTTTGTTCAACGTGTTCTGGCTTTGGGATCTTTGCTGTGTAATACATGGTAAAATTTGGATCATAGAAATGGGACATTCCAGTGGGCATTTTAAACCTTCCATGACCTGACCTTCTCTTTTAACACTCAGCTACTCTCATTTATATCTAAGGCTGCTGTGAGTTTGAAGAGAGAGAAATAGGACACCTAACTATTCTTTCTTCATGCTGGTTCAGCTGTAATAAACATAATTAAACTTTGGATAATTTGGTGTCTAAGGGCACATATTTCAGGCTTTCCCATTGCTTGTTCTCAGCCTTAAAGGAAGGGATGACCATAATACACACTCACTGAACAAAGCTGGCCCACCTTGGACATGTATGAAGTTAGAGACCAGATGGTTTAACTCAGTCTCATGGGCAAGGCTCCTTCACAGACTGTCTCAGGTTGATCAGAGCGTGTGCGTGTTTCATTCTACATATGAGTAAGTTCACAAACCTATACCAGAATATCTGCTAGTATCTGGATCACACTGTATAAAATGTCCAATGACAATTGTATAACAATTTGTTGCTATTGTTTTGCATTTTTTGAGGTTTCCCTCAAGTTTATTCACTACTCTTTACTCAGAAACAAATGGATGTACAATCTTGGTATGGTAATTTTCCCAGAGTGGAAAATCCCCCACAGAATATGACCAACTATAAAGAATAACTGTTTCCTATGATGCTATTCATATTCATAGGTTAGTGTATAACCTCATTTATATTTGTACTTTTCATAGCAATTTTAAATTCTCCATCCCATAAGATGTACATGACTCTGTGTCCTTCCACCTCCCAATGGAAAAGAGTAGAGACTATCACTCCATGTATTAGTCAGAATGGGCTTCGTCTAGATGTCGAGTGCTATGGTAGGGAGGGAGAGGGCTTTTTGTGCTCCAGCAGTTTATTGACTCTCAGATGATGAGTCAACCATTTCAGACTGTTGGAGGGGAAGGGCCACCTACAGGAGGAAATCACTACCTAGTCATCCTCAGAGGGGCTTCACATGTGGTGCGCTCCCTCCATGAGAGCCTCTGGTCTCTCCTTCTTGCTGGAAAGAGTCCTTTTGTCTCACAAGGACACAGGGCGAAAAGGACTGTCTGCATATTCTAGAAACTTCTGTAACCGATGTCAAATAGAAGAAATGAAAAGGAATCTTGAAAAGTCTTTAGAGAAGATCAAAATGCACTGGCTCTTTTGACTCAGAGAAACAAGCAGAAGTTTCTGTTTCCATGGAGCCTGCCTAAATGCTCCCCTCATAGAGAAGAGGAAGCAGCAGCCTTATGGGCTCCTAAAGGTGGCCAAACTCCAACTTTAAGGAAAAGCTGACCTAGAGGGCCCCTTTTGGATGGCAGCTGAGATGTATTTTGCTTTGGGAAACTTTTCCAGGTCCCTGGGCTGGGCAGCTCTGACCTCCTAAAGTCACACGTTACACTTTGTCAAGGCATGTGTAGGTTTTTGGGGATCCCAAGGAGACTCACAAGTTTTATACATCCTGACACTCTCAAAAGTCTAGGTCTAGCAGAGCTCCATTCATATGGAGAAGAGCTTGTGAGGTTCCTTTTCGTTTTGCAAGCCAGCAAACCAGGTGAGGTTAGGACAACCACAGAACAAAGAGAAGCCTCATGAGACTTAAACTCATGACCTCATATCCATCAGCACTAATTCAGCCTAGTGCACAGGCAACACAGTGTTCCCAAACAGAATTAACTCATGACTGTTTTTAGAGCAGATTCTTTGTTTTTGAAGAGTAACCTGTGGAAATACTATATGAGTGAGTGAAAGTCGCTCAGTCGTGTCCGATTCTTCGCGACTCCATGGATAGTCCATGGAATATACCAGGCCATAATACTGCAGTGGGTAGCCTTTCCCTTCTTCAGGGGATCTTCCCAACCCAGAGATCAAACCCAGGTCTGCCAGACTGCAGGTGAATTCTTTGCCAGCTGAGCCACAAGGGAAGTCCAAGAATACTGGAGTGGGTAGCCTATCCCTTCTCCAGGGAAAATACTATGTAGAGAGATGGTTTCTTGATTGGTCATGGGAGTAAAGATTCTTTTGTTATGCTTCTCTGGATTAAGAAAAAGAGAGCAATGTTATAAAATAAGATGGCCCCAGTGATGTGTTTAGGTCACCCCATGACAGGCAAATGGATAGGCACCGGAGTAGGGTAAGTACAGACTATGTGTAATTTACGGTTAGTTATTCCAAGCTATGGCAGTATTTTGTTTCCATTTTGGAAGAGAAAATCAAGTTCTTATTTCTTTGGACTTCCAGAGAAATATCCTATTTAGAACACAGCTTGAGCAGCCATGGAAGTAGGAAAGACTTATAATGTGTGTTGCCTGCTTGCTAGTCTTATTTTCTTCCTTTAATTTTTCTTCCTTGCCTGCTTGTAAAGGGTGTGAATGTGAGGCCCCAAATTTCCTGTTACTCCTAGAGCAAAGTGTTTGGATAGTGTCTAAGGTGTTAGGAACTCAATATATTTAAAAGAATAGCTCATTCATCCTCTTGGGAATAGTTATGACAGAAAATTAATAAAATAGATGGAAAGGACCATGCTTTACACACAGGCAAGGGACAGCATTCCTGGTATTTGTCAAATTATGTCATGTGAAAATACAGTATTTTAACAGTAAAAATCATGATATACACACACACACACACATATATAATTTCACTACTATAACAAGGTATACATAAGCAAACAGAAAGACAAAGAGAAAAATGTCTTGCATGATGGAGCTGTCTAAGTTTTTCTTTTAAACTTCTTAAAAAAGATATAGATGTATAATTATTTATTTTTTGTACACACACACACACACACACACACACACACACACACACGATATCTGATAGAGCCTAAAACACCAAAGATCAAGGTATCCTGGCAGTAAGGGAGGGGAAAACTAGACTTTTGGCGGCATTATGTTTTTTTCTCACTCATCTAACCTGCATTACAGCAATAGCTCTTTGTCCCTTCTTGTGGCCCAGAGTATGGTAACCTTTTTTTCTAAGGGTTCCTGAACTGGGATCCCTGATATAGTCCACCTAGCAGAAATACTGCTTGCCTAACACTTTTGACATCTGTACTCTTCTGTAATTTAATTAATCTCTTCTACTTACAAACACACAAATCCACAGAAAACCTGGGTGGAAATTGGGTGGTGGTGGCGGTTGGTAGTGGGGTGTTATTCTACTAATCTAACACAATCCTGAAAGGCCAAATCAGTAATTCAACAGCAGACTCAAAAACAAACAAATAAATAAGTGTGATTTATGGGCATTCTCATCTCACACCATTTCCTGTCAAAGAGAGTAATAGCTACTGGGTACAGTAAGAACCAAAATATTTTGATTCAAAGAATGATGAAAATGGCTGGAAAACCTATTCACATTCAAGTAAATCTGCGGATTGGAATAATCCTAATCTAACCATATCCTCCTTTATGCATAAGATCCAGAATAACAGCAAATGTTTTCAATGTGCTAACCATAGGCCAATTTAGTAATTCAGTCTTTCATATGTGGTGACTCATATAAACCTCATAACACCACAAAGTAGCCAGCACTATGATATTGATATTAAATACAATAAAACAGAAACAGGAAGGTTAACTTACTTGGCTAAGATCACACAACTGGGCGGTGGCTAGAACTCAGACCTGGGCTGTGCTTGTAAAATCAGTCACTTTTTTTCCTGAAGATGAATGGATTCCTTTTTCTGAAAAAGAACAGAATCTGTCATTTGTCTCATGTCTATGAAAAAGAAATTTTCGGTGATTTAAACGTAATAGCTGACATTTATCAAGTGCTCCCTCTGTGTCAGGGAACTTTTAAGCTCTTTGCTGAAATATCTCACTATTGGCTGCAATAATCCTTTGAGGTATTATTAGCTCTGTTTTAAAGACAAGGAAACTGAGGATCAGAGAACGAATAACTTGTCTAAATTACAAAAAGTAAGAGGAACACAGGATTCAGGTAGTTAGATTCCAGGGCTCATATCCTTTACCATTACTTTCCATATTCATTGAGTTAGTCAACCACCCATATTTACTGAACACTCAGCTCAGAGTGCTTGCAATGCAGGAGATCCAGGTTCCCATTCCTGGGTTGGGAAGACCCCCTGGAGAGGGGATGGCTATCCATTTCACAATTCTTGCCTGGAGAATCCCACAGACAAGGAGCTAGATGGGCTACAGTCCATAGGGTCGCAGAGTCGGACACAACTGAGCAACTAACACACGAAGTTTAGAGTTAAACTGAAGGGTATCTCCCCCTTGGGATGTTATTACTGTCCCCTTGGGATGTAGAGTTTGTCTGATACCATGAAACATGAAGTCCAGGGAGCACCATTAATTAGGACCATTTAAAGCCCATGGAGATTGACTATCAGATGATAAGTTCTTTCCCATGTATTCTGACTAGCTGCAGATGTGAATCCTGCACTCTCTGCCAAAGCATTCTTGGACTTATTATTAATGTTTGAGTATGCCAAGACATGCCAACCTTATATGAGTAACTATCCCTGTCTTGTAAATTGGTAGAGTTGTTACTATTTCTCTGTGATTACATTCTGGGCAGGAAGATGACATCACATTAACTAGTAAAATTTACCTGTGAACTTTGTTCAACATGGTATTCTTGATGTATTCTTTGTAGAAAGGGGAGAAGCTAACAACAGGAATGAATAAATTAAACACCTACATTTCAGAAAGAGAGTAGACTGATAGCTGATTGTCAGGGACTTTACCATCAATAATCTGGATGACCTTACATTTCCTGTAATATTTAAAATCCAGAATTATGTATAATGGTGGGGTTGGGTTCAATGATCTATAGAAGAGACTATTTCTAATATTTAAGTGCTTTATAAATAAGAGGTATATTGTAAAGGAAGATTGGAGGGATTGAGAAGGATGGTGGTGATAGTTTGTGGATATGAACATACAATGAAAAGGCAATTTATAAAGTAAATGAAGTCATTAGAAAATTGTATTAGTAGTCTAGGGATGCCAAGCTGCTGAGTCTGACACTGCAGTTTATGTTTGATCATGCCCTAGCTAATCACAGTTAGCATGTCAATTCATCCTTAGCAGTTTTTATCTATCAGGTGTCTGGACAGGGTAGGTGAAGACAGTTTATGGGATCAAATTAAGATTGTTGTAATCAGTGTTACAGCCAAGAGTTGAGAGACTATGGGTCAAGTTGAAAAGGCAAGGCTAGCAGCTAAGGCAGAAGATATGGACTAAGACTTCAAGTTCAAATGGGTTAGTAAATATCAGATCCTGTGTAAGTATTTGGTCACTGTGTCAGGCTTCATTCCTTCTAGGCCCTACAGTCTCCTGACACCAAGTCAGTGAGCAAGTCTGATCAAAAGCACCCACTGCTGAGAAATAGAAAAAGCATCTGATTAAAAACAAAGCAAAACAAAAACCTAAGTTCAAATCCTGGCTCCAATATCACTGTCACAATAGAAAGGTTAATTAATTTCTCTGAAAAGCAGTATTTTTCCAACAGCAAAATGGGGGTAATCTTCCTCCAAGAGAGTTTAAGTATTACATTAGATCTGTACATGAAATTGCCCCCAAACTAAAATATACCACACACAATGAAAATCGGCTATGAATGCTACATTTCAACTGACAACTCAGACAGGAACTCTTTCAGGAGATGGAGTCTCTTCCCTTTCTGATTTACATGATGCCTAGACACTTGAAAGTTAACTAGAATCTTCAAAGTCCTATTAAAAATCCCTGTTATAGAAAGGTCATTCATAAACACTCAGACAGTTGAAAGAGCTTAGGATAAGAATATGCTAAGGACTCAGTGTGGAATTAATAGGAAGATTTCAGCTGTGCAAAAAGATCTCAATACATACTGAAGTTCTATACGACCAGATGCGAGCAGACTGTGTCCTCTGAAGACCAGAGCAATTACTTTCCACCATAGTAATCAGTGTGCAGACTCGGGAAGGCGGGGGTGGTGGATCTCAAACAGCAGCAGCTGGCCACAGAGACAGAGAGGGGCAAAGGCCAAGAGCACTGGACCTGGAAACAAATGACCTACCGAGTGCTAGTGATGACTGTGCTGCTCATCTAATGTGACCTTGCAGACAAGTTTAGTGCCTATACTACGCTTGTGAAGTGAGGGCTGGGACCAGGCGACCTCTAATGTTTCTACCGGTTGTAAGACTATGATTCTGCAAATTGACTGTGCCTGGTATTTGTCCATCAGATTCCGCTGTTCAAAGCATGTTCGTAACTGTTAATCATTGATCCTATTTGGGACAGGCATAGCATATATTTTTATCTTTATTTTTTTATGGATAGAGAGGTAGACACTTGGAGGTTGCGGTACCCATCAAGTTTCATTTTGGGGCCTGAGTCAGGATCTAGATTCAGAAACACTTAGTTGATCTTTTTAAATTATGTCAGAGTTGGATATGTTTCCCTTTAAGGATTCTTGGCAATTATAAATTATTTTGAACTATCATGTGATATGGTGGCTGCTATGGAAACTGCATTAATACATGAAGCATGCAAAGCTTGTCACCACATCAGATGTTGCTGCCCTTTGGCTATGCTAACTTACTCATCTGGCTTTTTAAAACAAAAATTTTTTCTTATTTTTTTCCAAATGCATGCACATTATGCTTATAACCCAAGAAATCTCATTTTGAAGTGACTCATTCTTATGAAATGTATTCAATGACTTGGAACAAAAGATTCTGGTAGAAACACAACCTGGAAAAAATATTCTATTTAAAAATATATACATAGTATTCACTTTGTATTTCTGAGGCTCAACTAAAATGTTGAAGCTATGGAAGAAAAATTAATGAGCTGGCATAATGTTTATATTAAAATTGAAAAGGAAAGCCATGCATTAGTTTAACTATGATTGTTTTTCAATTTAAATAATATATAAAGATATTTAGTATGTCTACATTCTGACCAGGCTATGCATTTTTAAACTTGACATGCATTTGTGAAATACTGGCATTTATAGGTATCAATGAATCTTAAAAGAGTAGTCATTGCTTTTATATCTGTACAGACTAAGAAATATAAATATATATTACATATAGGCATATAATATTTATAATATCTATAAATAGTTACCACCTGCTATAGACTATTTGTGTTCCTCAGAATTCACATATTAAAATCTAACCCCCAATGTAATGATATATGAAGATGGGGCCTTTGGGAGTTAGTGAGGTCATGAAGATGGAACCTTCATAAATGGGATTAGTGTTCTGTTAAGAAGAGACCCCAGAGAGATCCCTTTCCCCTTTTAGCATGTGTGGACAAAGAGAAAAGACTATAGTGTGTGAACCAGGAAGGAGGACCTCTCCAGATACATAATCTGCTGGCGCCTTGATCTTGAACGGTCCAGCCTCCCAAACTATGAGAAATAAATTTCGATTATTTATAAGCCACTCAGTCTACAGTAGTGTTAGAAGCAGCCTGAAAAGACTAAGACACCACCTACATGTGCTCCAAAGCTTGATATTCGTGTTTTGAATGCTAGAGCACTCTGTCTTAAGTGTGATTTAATTGTTTTGAAATTACCCCTGTTCTACCCTTCAAACTAGTGGAGAAGTGGATCCATAAATTATATGGACCAATAGTATTTACTTTTTCCTGCATTCACTGCTTTCAGGCAAACCCTTGTATCCTCATTTCTTGGGCCTCTTACTTGCTACCTTCTGATGCCAACTTCGGTTGAAGTGGTAAATAGTCAGTCAGTACTATGTATTTCTTGGTGCCAATTTATAGGCTATTCTAGGAAATTGTCAAGCTTTTATCTGCGGCCAAGTTATAGTGGAGGTAATGAAGATAATGGCGACTTCCTTCAAAAGATCCCATGCGTGTACTGCTACACTCAGTGCCCCCAGCCCTGCAGCAGGCCACCACTGACTCACACCTCTGCTGGAGACTCCTGGACACTCCTGGGCAAGTTTGGGTCAGTCTCTTGTGGGGTCACTGCTTCTTTCTCCTGGGTCCTGGTGCACATAAGGTTCTGCTTGTGCCCTCCAAGAGTCTATTTCCCAGTCCCACTAAGTTCTGGCAGCTCTATGGTGGGATTAATGGTGATGTCCTCTAAGAGAGCTTATGCCATACCCAAGTCTGCTGCACCCAGAACCCCTGTCCCTGTGGCAGTCCACTGCTGGCCTGTACCTCCACAGGAGATGCTCAAACACAGTTCCATCTCAGTCTCTGTGGGGTCCCTGGGTCCTGGTGCACACAAGGTCAGTTAGAGCCCTCTGAGCATCTCTGGAATGGGGTTTGATTCTAAATTCAAATTCGCCTGTCCTACCTTCTTGCTGGGGCTTCTCCTTTGCCATTAGGCAAGGGGTATCTCCTTACAGCCCTACAGGTAAATAGCAGGGAGGAAACCCAGCCCCACCCTTCAACAGAAAACTGGATTAAGGATTTACTGAGAAAGGTCCCACCCATCAGAACAAGACCCAGTTTCTCCCTCAGTCAGTCTCTCCCATCAGGAAGATTCCATAAGCCTTTTATCCTTCTCCTTCAGTCTCCTTTCAGACAGACTGAAAACCACAAACACAGAAAACTAAGCAATCCAATCACATGGACCACAGCCTTGTCTAACTCAATGAAACTATGAACCATGCTCTGTAGGGCCAAGATGGACTGGTCACAGTGGAGAGTTCTGACAAAATGTGGTCCACTGGAGAAGGGAATGGCAAACCACTTCAGTATTCTTGAGAACCCCATGAACAGTATGAAAAGGCAAAAAGATAGGAGACTGAAAGAGAAACTCCCCAGGTCAGTAGGTGCCCAGTATGCTACTGGAGATCAGTGGAGAAATAACTCCAGACAGAAGGAGAGACAGAGCCAAAGCAAAAACAACACCCAGTTGTGGCTGTGACACGTGGTGGAAGCAAAGTCTGATGCTGTAAAGAGCAATATTGCATAGGCACCTGAAATATTAGGTCCATGAATCAAGGTAAATTGGAAGTGGTCAAACAGGAGAAGGCAAAAGTGAACGTTGACATTATAGGAATCAGCGAACTAAAATAGACTGGAATGGGTGAATTTAATTCAGGTGAAAACTATATCTACTACTGTGGGCAAAAATCCCTTAGAAGAAATGGAGTAGCCCTCATAGTCAAAAAAAGAGTCTGAAATGCAGTACCTGGATGCAATCTCAAAAACAGACTGATCTCTGTTTCCAAGGCAAACCATTCAATATTACAGTAATCCAAGTCTATGCCCTGGCCAGTAAGTCTGAAGAAGCTGAGGTTGAACGGTTCTATGAAGGCCTACAAGACCTTCTAGAAGTAACACCAAAAAAAGATGTCCTTCTCATTATAGAGGACTGGAATGCAAAAGTAGGAAGTCAAGAAACACCTGGAGTAATAGGCAAATTGGGCCTTGGCATGCAGAATGAAGCAGGGCAAAGACTAATAGAGTTTTGCCAAGAGAATGCACTGGTCATAGCAAACACCCTCTTCCAACAATACAAGAGAAGACTCTACACATGGACATCACCAGATGGTCAACACCGAAATCATATTGATTATATTCTTTGCAGCAAAAGATGGAGAAGCTCTATACAGTCAGCAAAAACAAGACTGTAGCTCAGATCATGAACACCTTATTGCCAAAGTCAGATTAAATTGAAGAAAGTAGGGAAAATCACTAGACCATTCAGGTATGACCTAAATCAAATCCCTTAGGATTATACAGTGGAAGTGAGAAACAGATTTAAGGGATTAGATCTGATAGAGTGCCTGATGAACCATGGACAGAGGTTCATGACATTGTACAGGAGACAGGGATCAAGACCATCCCCAAGAAAAATAAATGCAAAAAAGCAAAATGGTTGTCTGAGAAGGCCTTACAAATATCTGTGAAAAGAAGAGAAGTGAAAAGCAAAAGGGAAAAAAAGATATGATCAATTGAATGCAGAGGTCCAAAGAACAGCAAGGAGAGATAAGAAAGCCTTCCTGAGTGATCAGTGCAAAGAAACCTAGGAAAACAATAGAATGGGAAAGACTAAAGATTTCTTCAAGAAAATTAGAGATACCAAGGGAATATTTCGTGCAAAGATGGGCTCAATAAAGGACAGAAATGTTATCAACCTAACAGAAGCAGAATATATTTAGAAGAGGTGGCAATAATACACAGAAGAACTATATAAAAAAGATCTTCATGACCCAGATAATGATGATGGTATGATCACTCACCTAGAGCCAGACATCCTGGATTGGGAAGTCAAGTGGGCCTTAGGAAGCATCACTATGTACAAAGCTATTGGAGGTGATGGAATTCCTATTGAGCTATTTCAAACCCTGAAAGATGATGCTGTGAAAGTGCTGCACTCAATATGCCAGTAGATTTGGAAAACTCAGCAGTGGCCACAGGACTGGAAGAGGTCAGTTTTCAACCCAATCCCAAAGAACAGAATGCCAAAAAATGCTAAAACTACCGTCCAATTGCACTCATCTCACACGCTAGTACAGTAATGCTCAAAATTCTCCAAGCCAGGCTTCAATAGTAAGTGAACTGTAAAATTCCAGATGTTCAAGCTGGTTTTGGAAAAGGCAGAGGAACCAGACAGCAAATTGCCAACATCTGCTGGATCATGGAGAAAGCAAGAGAGTTCCAGAAAAACATCTATTTCTGCTTTATTGACTATGCCAAAGTCTTTGACTGTGTGGATCACAACAAACTGTGGAAAATTCTGAAAGAGATGGGAATATCACACCTCCTACCTGCATCCTGAGAAATCTGTATGCAGGTCAAGAAGCAATAGTTCGAACCAGACATGGAACCACAGACTGTTTCCCAAAAAGGAAATGAGTATGTCGAGGCTGTATATTGTTGCCCTGCATATTTAACTTATATGCAGAGTACATCATGAGAAACACTGGGCTTGATGATGCACAACTGGAATCAAGATTGCCGGGAGAAATATCAATAACCTCAGATATGCAGATGACACCACCCTTACGGCAAAAGGCAAAGAAGAACTAAAGAGGCTCTTGATGAAAGTGAAAGAGGGAAAGTGAAAAAGTTGGCTTAAAGCTCAACATTCAGAAAACGAAGATCTTGGCATCCAGTCCCAACACTTCATGGCAAATAGATGGGAAACAGAAGAAACAATGACAGACTTTATTTTTTGAGCTCCAAAATCATTGTATATAGTGACTGCAGCCATGAAATTAAAAGATGCTTGCTCCTTTTAAGAAAAGTTATGAAATTAAAAGATGCTTACTCCTTGAAAAGTTATGAAAAGTTATGACCAACCTAGATAGCATATTCAAAAGCAGAGACATTACTGTGCCGACTAAGGTCCATCTAGTCAAGGCTATGGTTTTTCCTGTGGTCATGTATGGATGTGAGAGTTGGACTGTGAAGAAGGCTGAACGCTGAAGAATTGATGCTTTTGAACTGTGGTGTTGGAGAAGGCTCTTGAGAGTCCCATGGACTGCAAGGAGATCCAACGAGTCCATTCTGAAGGAGATCAGCCCTGGGATTGCTTTGGAAGGAATGATGCTAAAGCTGAAACTCCAGTACTTTGGCCACCTCATGCGAAGAGTTGACTCATTGGAAAAGACTCTGATGCTGGGAGGGATTGGGGGCAGGAGGAGAAGGGGACAACAGAATGAGATGGCTGGATGGCATCACTGACTCATTGGACGTGAGTCTGGGTGAACTCCGGGAGTTGGTGATGGATGGGGAGGTCTGGCGTGCTGCGATTCATGGCGTTGCAAAGAGTCGGACATGACTGAGTGACTGAACTGACTGACTGATGACCAACCTATACAGCAGATTGAAAAGCAGAGACATTACTTTGCCAACAAAGGTTTGTCTAGTCAAGGCTATGATTTTTCCAGTAATCATGTATGGATGCAAGAGTTGGACTATAAATAAAGCTGAGTGCTGAAGAATTGGTGCTTTTGAACTGTGGTGTTGGAGAAGACTCTTGAGAGTCCCTTGGACTGCAGGGAGATCCAATCAGTCCATCCTAAGGGAAATCAATCCTGAATATGTGTTGGAAGGACTGATGTTGAAGCTGAAATTCCAATACTTTGGCCACCTGATGCAAACAGTTGACTCATTTGGAAAAGATTGAAGGCAGGAGAAGGGGACGAGAGAGGATGAGATGGGTAGATGGCATTGAGTTTGAGTAAACCCCGGGAGTTGGTGGTAGACAGGGAGGCCTAGCATGCTGCAATACCTAGGGTTGCAAAGAGTTGGACACAACTGAGGAGCTGAACTGAACTGTGAAGCTTTTATTTGTATTTCTCTGGTTATAATGAGTTGGATTTTTATATATCTATTAATTTTATGACAAAATAATTAGTCGAGTTTGGCCATTTTGCTTACTGATTTATATTAATGATTTAGATGTAAAAGGAATTAAACATTTTAATAGAATGGAAAATGTTAATATTTGATATATTAAAGGTTTAAATTGTATGTAATAGGCAAATCTATTTTGTCTTCATACATATTATAATGATTTCATTCTTAGAAGGTTCTTATCTTCCACACTGAAAAATCTGCATGTATTTTATAGTTTTAGATGCTACTTTTAAACTTTTCATTATTTCAATATGTTTAGATGTAATGCCAACTGAGAATTTGCGTTTTCAAAATAATTTTTCCAACACAATGTTGAGTATAATATATCTTTTTCTTATGGATCTGACATTTTAAACCCTATATTGAGATTCTAGTATTTACCCTAGGGTTTCTCTAGTATCTGTCTCTCACTTCTTTAAGACACTACCTGACTATATTACCTATTGCATCTTCAAAATAAAGTTTATAATCCAATAGCATAATTCCTTCCTTAACATGATTCACAAGTCTCATTTAATTTTTCCAGATAAGCTCAATAAATCCTCACCCCCCATCAATATTCCCAATGTTTTTTCCTGGTTCATTTCTATTTACCTTATTTGTTCTGCCTTATTTTTAACATTTATCTGAAACTTGCAAGAAGTCATTATGTTGCCAGAAATAGTACATACTGAACTGAGAAATTATAGCACTGTTTGTACAGATCACCTTAGATGAATAAGAGTTAACATTGGGCAGGAGTTCAGAAAGACATTGCAAAAGTTGTTCTGAGTTCATGCAACTTGAAAAATGGACAATTGAATACAGATTTTTTCTTTAAAGCAAGAGTGGTAGCAATAAAGAATTAATATCTTATACTGGGAAGACATGAAATGTTTAACTGGTAAGTTCAGATATATTACTAATTCAAGTATTCTTAGCCCCAAGAGCAAGAAATTTCTTTACCTGGGGAAATTTGCTTGCGATCACACTAACATGGTATAGAATATTTGCACTGAACAAAGTTACAAGCAAGACTCATATCTCTAGCAGTTATGGCATTGCATGCTTTCATAGGAATTACAAGACCAATGGAATTATGATTTGAGGTCTTTAATGGAGGAAAGAAATCGATATTTTTTTAAATGTCATATTTATGAGGCAGTGAAGTATCACAGATAAACTAAGATTTGAAACCAGATTCCCCTATGTACTGGTGGTTTGATGATGGACAGTTCCTGAGCCAATCTGATTTTAGTTTCCTCATTCAAAAAATATTTTGTAAGGAATGTAAAAAAGATCAAAGGACATAATGAAGTGATCTACAAACTAGGAGCACTTGAAACACAGTACTAATAAATGTTAATAATTATGCATTACAATTAATGAGAAATTTTTAAGCAAATAGAAACTCCTAATACTAGGACATCAACAAATCACTGTTACGGGTTATAAAAACATAGAAAACACAGCTCACAGACAAGAAAAGGCAGATCTAAACAGAATCAGGACAGGGACAACTCTAACTGATCCTTTCTAAGGAATTTAATATATTCATAGAAAGATAAACATTGAAACATTTAATCCTATAAAAGATAGGACTTCTTGTAAATGGTGCTTGACTCTAGAACTTTGTTTGAATTAAGCTGTTTGAAACTGGAAATGTAACTGTTTACATTTGTTTGAAACAAAGGCCAGCCCTAAAAATAATAGGAACAAAAAGGTGTATATATGAAAGATCACCAACTGTGTGTAAGGGAGACAAAGTATAGGGAAGCGGTCATTTTGGACATACACCCAAGAACATCAAGACAGAGACAAGTTCAGAAAACAAAGAAATTCATTTGCCAACAGAAATATCCTCAATCTAAAGAAATTTGTTTTTTGTATTGGGAAAGTGTAAGCTATATCATTAAATTTGTCCCCAAGACGTATCACAAGTTCCATAACATTTGAGGTGAAACATGCATTATGGACTGTAGAAAAAAGAGGTCCTAAGTTAATAATCAATCAGATAATTATGGGAGAGAAATGGAAAAATTGGAACTTATTTTAAACTTATGGCCTGATTAAAAACCTGAAGAAACAAAACAAAAAACAGTGCTGTGACCATTTGTCTCCAGTGATACAGAAGTAGTTGAAGTAATTTCTGAACAGATTAATAGCAGAAGTCCACACAGAAGGTATAAAATGTACCGTAACTTTTTCAGATAAGTTATCAACACCCAAGGGAAATTTATAACCCTACTAAGAGAGTTAGAGAATTATCAGAGTAAGACAACATCCTGAAAAAGATAAGAGATGGAAAATATTATTGAGTCTATGTGCCTAAGTTCTAAATATACTCACAGACAATAGCAATTTGTTGAAAAATGTTTGGACATGGGACTTCATTTTCTGTAGAACTGACAATTCTCTTCTTACATATAAATTATAATAGAAAAAATATCACTTAAAAGATTGAAATTAAGAAAATGATGTTCCTTAAAATGTAAACAGTAAATTCTTAGACAGGACATCTCATCAGGTGATATTTCAAGAATGTGTAAACTCCTTTGATGTCCACAGGAGTTACCAGGATTGATTGACCTTATGACATTGCCACTCAAATACATTTCATAGCAGAATGAGATACTAAGAAGCAGAAAATAAGTAAGAAGAAGTAAAGGGGGCAGGGAGGGGAAGAAAGAGAAGTTAATGAATTCATCAATTGTGATACTCATCAGATGACCAAAATACATTTCTCAGATATATTTGGTCTTCATTCATAGTTCTTGCCACACAGCTCCCCAAACCCTTGGGTTTTCTCCCATCACAATTGGGTTTATGTTAATGAAGGTGACTTTTGGATCCCACCCCAGGGGGGGCCGGTTGCCAGGAGAACCAACCATGTGAATAGAGGATTGGAACTTTCAGTCCCATCACCTGATTTTCCAGGAGGGGAAAGCAAGGCTTGAGGCTCAATCAATGACTTAGTCAATCATAACTATATAAGCATAAAATATCAATCCATTCCAGTATTCTTGTCTGGAAAATTCCATGGACAGAGGAGCCTGGCAGGCTACAATCCATGGGTTGCAAAGAGTTGGATATGACTGAGCACGCACATGCATGCGACTATATATTGTAGCCTCTATAAAACCCAAAAGGACAGCTCTTTGGCCCTTTTCAGAGTTTCCACACTAGGGAGCCAGAACACTTCCACTTGCCACTGTGCTGAGCCCCAGCTTCCACAAGGATGCACGATTCTTTGCTTGGGACCTATGTATCTCTTTACCTGGTTGTTGATTTGTATAATTTAATACCCTTTTACAATAAATTGGTTACTGTATGAGTAAACAGATTTTCTAAAGTTTCTGAGTGAGCCATTCTAGCAAATTAATTGAACCCGAGGAGAGGGTCGAAGAGACTACTGACCTAGAGCCGGTACCTCAGAAGCACAGGTAAAAACCAGGGCTTGCAACTAGCATCTGAAGTGAAGAGTGGTTTTGTGGAATTGAGGCATCTAGCTGTGGAGTCTGACTCCATCTCTAAGTTCAGTGTCAACAATGAGTTCTCCAACATCCTGCTGGCATCTGAGAATAGCTTGTTGGTGTGGAAGCCTCCAAACACACATGTTGGAATTGGATTCAGGAACCCTCTCACTCATTCATTTATTTTTATCACTAATTTAGTAAATGTTTACCAAGTGCCTGCTTATATTCCAGTCAGTGCTCTAGGTGCTGGTGATACAATAATTAATGAAGCTGTCATCCTCTCAGGTTTTATGGTAGCAATGAAGATGTGCAGGCATGTTCAATCGTGTCTGACTCTTGGCAACCCCATGGACTGTAGCCTCCTCTGGCCATAGGATTATCCAGGTGAGAATACTGCAGTGGGTTGCAATTTCCTGTTCTAGGGGACCTTCCTGACCCAGGGATCAAATCCATGTCTCTTGTGTCTCCTGCATTGGCAGGTGAATTCTTTATCACTCTGCTACCTGGGAAGCCCACAAAGATGTGACTGCACATAAATTAATTTATAATATTAGATAGTAGTAAGTGCTATAAAAAGTATATAATACCAACATCCACAATGTTAATGAAATCTCGGGAGGTACAGAGTAGGCCCAATGTAAATAACCTGGAAAAGTAGGCTGAATGTAAATAACCCAAATGAATGTCGCCAGGAGAATCCCAAGGAAGTTAAAGAAATTAAGTCAGTATCTGTGATAACTCACAGTGTGGCAAATTCTGCAGCTCCCTGCCCAGGGCTGACTTACCCCTCTCCAAGTTGGTAGAGAAACAAAATTCCACCACCTCACAGTGTTTCTCACTCAATGTTATATATCCTCGGAGCAGGTGCAATGAATGACTGATGAGAGAACACATAGGCCCAGCCCTTCACATCAAATAGAGACAACTCTGAAAGGCCATCACAACTCCAGATCTCCAAGTGAGATCAGCTGAGGCCTTGGCTGTAAATGCGCGATTGGTCAGCTCCTGCCCCTTGTTGCCTCCACCCTTAATTCCTTACAGGTGTGTCTCCTGAAGACCTTTCCTGGTAAACATTCTGCCCGAAATTCTGCATCTTGTAACGCATTTCCAGGGATCCAGTCTAACACAGATATACTGAAGGAAGTTGAGTGATAACCTAAGAAGCTTGGTGAAAATTAAGTACAGACTTTTTTTCTTCATGTGCTAATTGGCTATTTGTATATCTTCTTTGGAGAAACATCTATTTAGATTCTCTGCCCATTTTTAAAATTGGATTCTCTATATTTTTTTATTATTGAGTTGCAAGATTTCTTTATATATTTTGGGCAAAAACTCCTTTTGAGGTACATGAATGGCAGATATTTTTTCTCATTATGTGGGTTGTCTTTTCACTTTTAAAAAATTTGATTTTTACTTGGAGGATTATTGCTTTTCAGTGTTGTATTGGTTTCTATCATAGAACAGTGTGAATCAGCCATAAGTATACAATGTCCCCTTACCTCTTAACCTCACTCCCACCCCATCCCACCCCTCTAGGCTGTCACAGAGCATTAGCTTGAGATCCTTGTGTTATACAGCAACTTCCTGTGATCTATTGTACATATGGTGATATATATGTTTTGATGGTACTCTCTCAACTCGTCCCACCCTCTCCTTCCCCCACTGTGTCCACAAGTCTGTTCTGTATGTCTGTGTCTATTCCTGCCCTGCAAATAGATTCATCAGTACCATTTTTTTTAGATTCCATATATGCACATTAATATACAATATTTTTTTCTCTTTCTGAACTTACTTCACTTGGTATAAGAGGCTCTAGGTTTATTCACTTCACTAGAACTGACTCAAACGCATCCCTTTTATGGTCGAGTAGTATTCTGTTGTATATATGGACTCCATCTTCATTATCCATTCATCTGTCGATGGACGTCTAGATTGCTTTGGCATCCTGGCTATTGTAAATAGTGCTGCAATGAACTTTGGAGTACACGTATCTTTTTTCAATTATGATTTTCTCAGTGTATATGCCTGGGAGTGGAATTGCTACATCATATGTTAGTTTTAATCTTAGCTTTTTAAGGAACTTCCATACTGTTCTCCATAGTGGCTGTATCAATTTACATCCCCACCAACAGTGCAAGAGTGTTTCCTTTTCTCCACATCCTTGCCACCATTATTGTTTGTAGATTTTTTGACCATGGCCATTCTGACTGGTGTGAGATGATACCTCTTTGTTGTTTTGATTTGTATTTCTCTAATAATGACAATGAGCAGTTTTTCATGTTTATTGGTCATCTGTATGTGTTTGGAGAAATGTCTGTTTAGGTCTTCTGCCCGATTTTTATTGAGTTGTTTCACTCTTGTTTTAAAAACATTTATTTTTTATTTAAAAATTTTAAATTTTATGCAATTTTAAGGTTACTTTCTACTTACAATTATTTCTTAAGTAAAGTTTTTATATGAAAGGAAATAAGTACAAAATTTGGGGGTAAATTTTGATACTGAAGAAATATGAAACCTGCAAATAACATTCACTGAAAACTTAGAAACTTGGGCTCATGTCTGTTTAAAAAAATACTTAATTTTTTTTCTTTATGCTTGAAAGGGCTATCTACAACTCCTTATCAAGACCTTTTAATGATGATCTTTTCAAATTACTGATAGTCACCATCAAGGAAAACCTTCGTTCATACAGGTATATGAGATACAATTTAAATATATTTAAAAACTGTTTAAAAATTCAAAACTATTGAAATTATGTTTAGAGCTATTAAATAGATTGTTTCCTTCATTAATACTTTAATGATAAAATTTCTTATAATAACTAATAGATTTCAAATTCATTCAAACTTTTTCAAATCAATAATTTCAAAATAAGGTGAATATTTCAAATATAGAATACAAATACATTGCTAGGACTGTAACCCAGCTGCTAGCTTAGATGACTCTAAAATTGCACTTGGATTGCAAGAGGAACATAATGTATGTAAAGACAGTTTAAGATACTAGCCCTGCTGCTGCTGCTAAGTCGCTTCAGTCGTGTCAGACCGTGCAACCCCATAGACAGCAGCCCACCAGGCTCCCCCATCCCTGGGATTCTCCAGGCAAGAACACTGGAGTGGGTTGCCATTTCCTTCTCCAATGCACGAAAGTGAGAAGTAAAAGTGAAGTCGCTCAGTCGTGTCCAACTCAGCGACCCCATGGACTGCAGCCTACCAGGCTTCTCCGTCAATGGGATTTTCCAGGCAAGAGTACTGGAGTGGGGTGCCATTGCCTTCTCCATACTAGCCCTGACCTTGGCCTATATATCATGCTCTTTTGTGTGCCTGGAACATACAACATGCAGCAGCTCAATGGACTGCACACCCAGAGTGGCTGCTGATATAGATGTCCCAGTGGTAGAGGATTTGCATTCTTATTATAGAGCAGTACCTACTGGAGGTTTTATGTGTTCACTGTTCACAGGGATGCTGGGCACACTTTCTGGCTTGTTTGCTCTGCCTGGACCATTGTCTGAGAAACTCAGGGAGAAAGGACTTCAGTGATCTATATTTCACGGCACACCCAGAACTCTTCTGTGGCAGCACATGCTGTGCTACATACAAATTGGGTAGCTCAGGGATATACTTCTAGGAGTATATTCTCAGATGACCAATAAAGGATCTCAGGGAAATATGCAGATCTTAAGCAGTTTAACTGGGATAAAGGAAGTAAGACTTATAGCCTCAACAATTCATGACATTTACCAAGCCAACAGCAACAAAATTTGCAAGCTGGAAAACAGAGGAACTGCCTGAGCATACCTGAAAAAGAGGAATCCTAAGGAAGCGGTGTTCTGAGGCCTGAGAAGCCTCCTGATTTAAAGCAGAGAATTATCAAAGCAGTCAGGAGCAGGTAACACCACATGCCTCCAGAAATAAAAGTGAAGCAAGAGAAGCTAAAATGAAGGAAACTGGGGGAAACCACAAAGTCGTTGGAACTCTAGTCCCTCTCCCCTGCTATCCCACTGGATAGAAGACAAAGGGCTCATTTCCTTGGAAAAGGTAAGACTGAGGATCTTCGGAATGAGCATCAAGTGCACTGAATGAAAATATTGGTATCACATAGACAGTAGGAGATGCAGTGACTAGATGCATCTTGAGGCTGGGTTAAAGTCCCCAGCTTTCTTTTTCTGCTGAACTCCCAGAATGCTTATAGCTAGAACTTTACCCACCAAGTAGGAGATGAAGAGAACACTCTGGGGAAGGTGACCAGCTCAAAAGAAAAGGAATAAAGGCTCTAATACTTGTGATTCATTCACCTAGTCAGATTTTAAAGTTCAAAAGTCCCATACACATGCTCAGTGTTTCCACTCAAAATTTTGGATCATCTCCTTCCTTCATCTGTGGGTTCTCAATTCTAGTTTTCTCTGCTATCTGGTGACAACTTTCCAAATTAAAGTTTCTATTTCTTCATCTACTGTCATTACTTGGCAGTACTGAGAACAAAAATTGCCCTTTTACCTGCCCTTTCCCCTGAAACCTGGAGGCTGAAGCTGGAGCACTTGATATAAACTTCAAATTAATCACAACAGATCATATATGAACAACCCTCAGCCCTGCTACTATGTGGGCAACTCAGAAAGTTTAGTGGAATAACCAATGCCATCACCAAAGACATTCAAACTGCAAACCAGGAGATCCACTGGCTGGCCACTGCTGTCTCTGAGTCCAGCATCCAGAAATCTCAACTGACTGTGCTCTGGACTCAGAAACTGGCTTTCCAGTTATTAATGTTTGCTCTTCTTCTATTTGTATAGAAAATGCCTTCATTAAACGCTTGACTGGTAGTATCACCCAGCAAATATCCTCTGCTAACAAATGCCAGCAGATGCTTCAGTTGATCTTTATGGATAAAATTCAACCAATGAGAAATGGTCTTCAGTTAGAAGAGACATTCTTCTTTCCGTGAACAAGAGGAGAGACTGACAAGGATTCACTCCTTCACCAAACTTTAGTCTAGTTCTTCTGAGCCAGACATAGCCCCATTCTTGGGCATGTTGCCCAACAAACAGCCCAGTTTTACCCAGAACCCACTGACCCTTGGTATCTGATCACCCTCGATAGTCGATGTCTGGTCACCCTGGCTGCTGACTGACTTCATTGAGAATACTGTTAGATGGGTTTAACCAGAATCCCTTTTGCCTGTCCTGTTTCCTCTTAGTAAGTTTCCATCCCCACTACCTTCCTTCCATCTTCTCTTTGGCTGGAAATTCCCAATTTTTCTTGCATTCAGAATTGAGCCTAGTGCTATACTGAGGTTTCTTTTCTACTATTGCAATGGTTCTGGAGTGAAATCTTTGTTTTCATTATTATCATCTTAACTACTATCAGACTCTGGTTTTTCTTTGACAAAGGGAGCCATCTGTCTACCAAAACTAAGGAAAGAGATTCCACAGGACTGCTTGGAAGAAATTATTTTATTGGTGAAAAGTTAAGCCTGTGGGAAGCATCTAGGTTCTCTTTCAGAAATTTTTTTTTACATTTTTGACTTTAAGAAAGATAATTGCTATTACATATTCTATTGTCTTATATTTGGTTGATCACTGGTGTCAGCATCAAAAGAAATGTATTATATAACTTTTTATTTCTGAAATTATGTTGTAAAATTAATTCAACTACTGTATTCTATGAAGGAGAAACAGAATGAAAAGAGATTAAGGGTTTTTGTTGCCATTGTTATTTGTTTCTTTTCATTTTTTTTTTATTCTCAGCAGCCAAGAATAATCTCTAAGCCAATAAAAGATTGTGTGATGCTAATGATATTGAGGGAGAACTTATTGATAGTAATCTGTGATTAATTGTAACACAGAAACTAGTTTATGAATGGGTGGCAAAGGACGTGTAATTAAAAGAAAATCACAGGCAGTTTGCCAGTATCCAAAGTCTGTGGAGAAAATGAGAGTGATCCCATGAAGGAAGTATGAAGAGAATCCTGAATTCATGTGAAAGTTTATAATGCCTCTGATGTATGGGTTGGTGCCAGTGGAATTTGACTCAGCAGGAATCAAGACCAATATCCTAGGAAATGATGCTTCAGAAAGATGAAAGCACAAGGTAAAAGCTTAGACAATTAGGTGCTCTCATCTACAAAGGAGGCTTGAAAATCATGCCTAAATTTTCTGAAAACAGGAAATCTACCTTTCAGGGAGAACAACAGCCATGCTGTTTCGACACTGAATATCCTAGATCAGCAGCATTCACTTAGTAATGGAACCCTTTTCAGATTGCTGTATTTTTTAAATTAACTCATATAAAAGAAAGCAGAGAAGAATTAGATTCTATTTCTCAAATTGTGCAACTCTTCCCCTCAAGCTTAGAACTGAGAAGTACCCTGACCCAACTCCTACCACCCCCATGCTTAAAATCTAGTATTAACTAAGTTAGAAGTAAAGTATTCTGTAATACGATTGCTTTAGCATCTTCACAGAATTTTAGATTGCTTAACACAGAGAGTAGGTCTTGCTTAACACAAGAAAAATCTTGTTTGTGATCATGTAGATTGCTTGGGCAAAGTGTTATTGTTGTTTTTAGAATAAAATCTTCATCTAGTGAGGCATCTACAGGCTTCCTTCATTGCTCAGTTGGTAAAGAATCTGCCTGCAGTGCAGGAGACCCCTATTTGATTCCTGGGTCAGGAAGATCTGCTGGAGAAGGGATAGCCTACCCACTCTAGTATTCTGGCCTGGAAAATTCCAGGGACTATACAGTCCATGGGGTTGCAAAGAGCTGGACACCACTGAGTGACTTTCACTTTCACTAATCAGCACACTCTATCTCTTTTAACTACCTCCACGTGTGCAACAGCTGGGAATGTCCTCCATATACTGAAAACACAATACCATGCAGAGGAATTTCATTGTTAATGTTGCTTATATCATACAAACAATATATAAATATATGTAACAGAACATTCAGGTATGAGCTAAATCAAATCCCTTACGATTATACAGTGGAAGTGACAAATAGATTCAAGGGATTAGATCTGACAGATAGAGTGCCTGAAGAAGTATGGACAGAGGTTCGTGACATCGTACAGGAGGCAGTGATCAAGACCATCCCCAGGAAAAATAAATGTAAAAAGGCAAAATGGTGGTCTGAAGAGGCCTTACAAATAGCCGAGAAAAGAAGAGAAGTGAAAGGGAAAGGAGAAAAGAAAAGATATACCCATTTGAATGTCCAAAGAATAGCAAGGAGAGATAAGAAAGCCTTCTTCAGTCATCAGTACAAAGACATAGAGGAAAGCAACAGAATGGGAAAGACTAGAGAACACTTCAAGAAAATTAGAGATACCAAGGGAACATTTCATGTAAAGATGGGCTCAATAAAGGACAGAAATGGTATGGACCTAACAGAAGCAGAAGATATTAAGAAGTAGCAAGAATACACAGAAGAACTATACAAAAGCGGTCTTAGCGACCCAGATAACCATGATGGTGTCATTACCCACCTAGAGCCAGACATCTTTAGGGTTTTAGCCAGACATTTTTAGGGTTTCCTTAGGCTTCCTGTGGTCAGCAAAACAATACACATGATTGGGACTTAAGATTGTAGTACACTCTGGCAATATCTTTTGGCTTCTTTGAGTTATCTTATAAAGAAATGTCTTTACTGTGTTCTGACCTTTTTCATTATCAATTCTGGAGTAGAACAGGCCTCAAAAGTGATGTTTTATGCCATGATTAGTATCATCTATGGTTCTTCCAGTACTCATGTATGGATGTGAGAGCTGGACTGTAAAGAAAGCTGAGCACTGAAGAACTGATGCTTTTGAATGTGGTGTTCGAGAAGACTCTTGAGAGTCCCTTGGACTGCAAGGAGATCCAACCAGTCCATCCTAAAGGAAACCAGTCCTGAATATTCATTGGAAGGACTGATGCTGAAGATGAAACTCCAATACGTTGGCCACCTGATGCACCTGATCATTGAAAACTTTGAAAAGACCCTGAGGCTGGGAAAGATTGAAGGCAGTAAGATAAAGGGATGGCAGAGGATGATATGGTTGGATGGCATCACTGACTTGATGGATATGTGTTTGAGCAATCTCTGGGAGTTAGTGATGGTTAGGGAAGCCTGGAGTGCTACAGTTCAGGGGGTCACAAAGAGTTGGACATGACTGAGTGACTGAACTTAACTGATAATATATATGTGCATGTGTATGCAAAGTTGCTTCATTTGTGTCTGATTCTTTGTAACCCTATGGACTGTAGCCAGCCAGGCTCCTCTGCCCATGGAATTTTCCAGGTAAGAATGCTGGAGTAGGTTGCCATTTCCTCCTCCAGAGGATCTGCCCAACCCAGGGATCAAACCCATGTCTCTTATATCTCCTGCATTGGCAGGTGGGTTTTTACCATTAGTGCCACCTGGGAGATATATATATATGTGTGTGTGTGTGTATATATATATATATATATATATATATATGTGGCCAATGGGAGGTATATATATATATAAAAGTAGAAAATAAACCAAGAGGAAAAATCACCTATTTTCTAAACACTCAGAAAAATAACTAATACCATTTTGGTGTAAAGACTGCATATTTCATATATATATATAACTACAAAAAATATATACATTTTTAATTGGATATTGGAACTAAACCTCCTTTCATTACCTACTACTAACAATCCTCTACCATGAAGACTGTGCCATTCCCTGTTAACACATGTTTATCTTCATTCTCAATGATACATAGAATTTCAATATGTATATTTATTCATTTTTACTCAATATCTGTTAATGGGCATTTTTAGGGTTCTGCCTGATTTTTCACTAATAACTCAGCAGTGGCCATTATCCTGAATACACACACACACACACACACACACACACACACACACACACACACACACATATTTGCCAACATGTACAATTATTTCTTTATAGTATTAGAATTAGAATTTCTTGGTTAAACAATGTGAAAATGTTGACTTTTTGTTTATGTTTCTAAATGTCCCAGTATAAAGTCTATATGAATTTAAAATCAGAAGTATGCTGGGAGAATGGAAACAAGAAATTCTACCACTCTAGGGCAAGGAAAAGGTCAAAAAAAATCCATTCTTGAAATATTGTATATTTTGATGTGTACTGCTTTGAAAAAATTCATTTTTACTCAAACTCAAAAAAGTTTTCAGTTATTTCAGAGAATCTGTTCCCTACTCCTTTACATTTAGCATGACAAGCAGTTTGTGCAAATATCTTTCACATTTAAGAAATAAAAGGAGAATCACAAAAACAGTTTTCTAAAAATGTTGCTTAGAAGAAGAAATAAAATTATAGAAGACAACTAAGAAATTTATGAAAATAAGGATATTTCAAATAAATGTGCAATGTAACTAAAGTCATAATTAGTTTTAAAATCGGAGAGGGCAATGGCACTCCACTCCAGTAATCTTGCCTGGAAAATCCCATGGATGGAGGAGTCTGGAAGGCTGAAGTCCATGGGGTCACTAAGAGTTGGGCCTGACAGAGCGACTTCACTTTCATGCATTGGAGAAGGAAAAGGCAACCCACTCCAGTGTTCTTGCCTGGAGAATCCCAGGGATGAGGGAGCCTGGTGGGCTGCTGTCTTTGTGGTCACACAGAGTCAGGCACGACTGAAATGACTTAGCAGCAGCAGCAGCAGTTTTAAAATATCTAAAGCATTCAACTTAAGGAGTTAGGAAAAAACAATAAAGAAAAATTCCAGTGGAATAGAGTCAATGTATATTTTTGCTCATAATTTTAAACTCAAAGCCTAATAAAGCATAAGAATTTCATTGTTCAATGAGTCTATAAATTATACATTGTGATTGAGAATATATAAGTGAGGATTTAATAAAGATGAAAGGTAAAATAAGCTTCTCTGGTGGCTCTGTCAGTAAAAAATCTTTCTGCATTGCAGGAGAGACGGGTTCAATCCCTTGATCCCTAGGTCTGGAAGGAAATGGCAGCCCACTCCAACATTCTTGCCTGGGAGATACCATGGACAGCGGAGCCTGGTAGGCTACAGTCCATGCAGTCACAAGAATCAGACAGGACTTAGGGACTAAACCAACACCAAAAGATAAAATTAATGCTGCTGTTGCTAAGTCACTTCAGTCATGTCCAACTCTGTGCGACCCCAGAGATGGCAGCCCACCGGGCTCCCCCGTCCCTGGGATTCTCCAGGCAAAATTAATGAGGTATGAAAAAAAAAATGAACCAAAAATCTGAAATATTCTTTTTAATATTTGTATTTTTTAAAAAGCTGTTAGATGATTTTTTTAGCAAGTTTATTTATCTTTGCTTGTTTCCCACCCCCCCACGCCCCCCATACCCCGCTCCCCACCCCCACCCCCCAACCCCCCCCACCACCTGTTTTGTAGAAACAAAGATCCTCCTATGAGATATGACCTTTGGTATCAAAAACTGAAAAGATCTGAAATTTTCCCTACTTGCATATTAACAAATTAGCCTGCCTTTGTTTTATGCATGATACTTTAGTCGTTAAGCCATGTCCACTTCTTGGAGCCCATGGACTGTAGCCTGCCAGGCTCCTTTGTCCATGGGATTTCCCAGGCAAGAATACTGGAGTGGGTTGCCATTTTTTTTCCCCAGGGGATCTTCCTGACCCAGGGATTGAATTCACGTCTCTTACATCTCCTGCATTGCAGGCAGATTCTTTACCTACTGAGCCACCAGGGAAGCATCCCTCTGTTCTATAGGAGCTGGTAAAAGACATCAAACTCCTGCGTCAGCGATGAAGGACTTTATTATTTAGAGCAACAGGAAAAGTTAGAGAATAAATATTTGCATTGGTTCCGCCAGACACAAATCCCACAGGACAATGAAAGGAGGGCTGGGTGATACCTGCATACACAGTGGAGTAGATTAAAGGAGCAGAGAAGGCAATGGCACCTACTCCAGTGCTCTTGCCTGGAAAAGCCCATGGACAGAGGAGCCTGGTGGGCTGCAGTCCATGCGAAAAGTCGGACATGGCTGAGTGACTTCACTTTCACTTTTCACTTTTATGCATTGGAGAAGGAAATGGCAACCCACTCCAGTGTTCTTGCCTGGAGAATCCCGGGGACAGCGGAGCCTGGTGGGCTGCTGTCTATGGGGTCGCACAGAGTCGGAGACGACAGAAGTGACTTAGCAGCAGCAATAGATTAAAGGAGAGTAACTCTGAATTTTGAAGAGATCTCTAGTCTTTCCCAATCAGTTCTTTTCCTCTTTTTCTTTGCATTGATCACTGAAGAAGGCTTTCTTATCTTTTCTTGCTATTCTTTGGAACTCTGCATTCAGATGCTTATATCTTTCCTTTTTTCTTTTGCTTTTCGCCTCTCCTCTTTTCACAGCTATTTGTAAGGCCTCCCCAGACAGCCATTTTGCTTTTTGGCATTTCTTTTCCATGGGGATGGTCTTTCAAAAATGGGCTTGATAAAGGACAGAAATGATATGGACCTAACAGAAGCAGAAGATATTAAGAAGAGGTGGCAAGAATACAGAGAACTGTACAAAAAACATCTTCACCACCCAGATAATCACAATGGTGTGATCACTCATCTAGAGCCAGACATTTTGGAATGTGAAGTCAAGTGGACCTTAGAAAGCATCACTACGAACAAAGCTAGTGGAGGTATTGGGAATACCAGTTGAGCTCTTTCAAATCCTGAAGGATGATGCTGTGAAAGTGCTGCACTCAATATGACAGCAAATTTGGAAAACTCAGCAGTGGCCACAGGACTGGAAAAGGTCAGTTTTCATTCCAATTCCAAAGAGAGGCAATGCCAAAGAATGCCCAAACTACCACACAATTGCACTCATCTCACACGCTAGTAAAATAATGCCCCAAATTCTCTAAGCCAGGCTTCAGCAATCTGTGAACCATGAACTTCCAGATGTTCAAGCTGGTTTTAGAAGCAGAGGAACCAGAGATCAAATTGCCAACATCCGCTGGATCATCGAAAAAGCAAGAGAGTTCCAGAAAAACATCTATTTCTGCTTTATTGACTATGCCAAAGCCTTTGACTGTGTGGATCACAAGAAACTGTGGAAAATTCTGAAAGAGATGGGAATACCAGACCACCTAACCTGCCTCTTAAGAAACCTGTAAGCAGGTCAGGAAGCAACAGTTAGAACTGGACATGGAACAACAGACTGGTTTCAAATAAGAAAAGGAGTACGTCAAGGCCGTATATTGTCCCCCTGCTTATTTAACTTCTATGCGGAGTACATCATGAGAAACGCTGGACTGGAAGAAACACAAGCTGGAATCAAGATTGCCGGGAGAAATATCAATTACCTCACATATGCAGATGACACCACCCTTATGGCAGAAAGTATCCAGTCCCATCACTTCATGGGAAATAGATGGGGAAACAGTGGAAACTGTGTCAGACTTTATTTTTGGGGGATCCCAAATCACTGCAGATGGTGACTGCAGCCATGAAATTAAAAGACGCTTACTCCTTGGAAGAAAAGTTATGACCAACCTAGATAGCATATTCAAAAGCAGAGACATTACTTTTTCGACTAAGGTCCATCTAGTCAAGGCTATGGTTTTTCCTGTGGTCATGTATGGATGTGAGAGTTTGACTGTGAAGAAGGCTGAGCGCCAAAGTATTGATGCTTTTGGACTGTGGTGTTGGAGGAGACTCTTGCGAGTCCCTTGGACTGCAAAGAGATCCAACCAGTCCATTCTGAAGATCAGCCCTGGGATTTCTTAGCAAGGAATGATGCTAAAGCTGAAACTCCAGTACTTTGGCCACCTCATGTGAAGAGTTGACTCATTGGAAAAGACTTTGATGCTGGGAGGGATTGGGGTCAGAAGGGGATGACGGAGGATGAGATGGCTGGATGGCATCACAGACTCGATGGACGTGAGTCTGAGTGAACTTCGGGAGTTGGTGATGGACAGGGAGGCCTGGCGTGCTGTGATTCATGGGGTCGCAAAGAGTCGGACACGACTGAGCGACTAAACTGAACTGAACTCTGAATTTAGAGCAGTAATCCTATCTGGTCTTTGCCCTGAAGGGAGAGCGGATCTCTGTCTTCAAGGCTCCTTGCCAGCTGGGTGTGTGCATGGTGTGCGCGGGAGTGCTCTGTTGCTCAGCCCTATCTTGCTGTTTGGTACCCCACAGACTGCAGCCCACCAGGATCCTCTGTCCATGGAATTTTCCAGGCAAGAATACTGGAGTGGGCTGTCATTTGCTTCTCCAGAGGATCTTCCTGACCCAGTGATTAAACCTACGTCTTCTGCATTCACAGTAGGTTCTTTACGACTAAACCACCTTGGAAACCCTCTTGCCACATAAACATCCTTAAAAAGATGGCCTAGAATAAAGTCAGTCAGTACCTTTATTTGCAAGATGTACTGAGATGCTGGAAACCCATGGAGAATCATCTCCTGCCAGGAAGAGGGAAAGGAAGCACTGTTATTGAATGAGCAGCAGCAAATAGGTTTGTCAGATTATAAAAGAACAGATGGATATTTTTACCAATATTTTCTGTTGGATCACCCATTTTAATGCTAAAGGCAGCTGAGGAAACAAACAGCAGTTTCTTGCAATTCCTCACTTCACAATTTCTGAAATCTAGCAGTTCTTTGCTAACCTCCTCATCCTAGATTTTCAAATGTTTTGTATCTAATTTCCTATATGAAATGCCTCCTGTTTATAATACTTAGTGTGCTTTCTGTTTTCCTGAGCAAACTCTATCTGATTCAGTATATAAAAACATGGATCCGGGATACAGTCTCTCACACGTGGGAACCTGGGATTAGTCAATGGAAGGTTATATGACTGTCATCAGCAGAAAACAGAAGAGTCCATAGAAATGGCAAATAGGAAATAAAGTGCCTACTAAAGACAAGTTTATGGCATGATCAGAGAAGCAAGATCTTTTTATTATTACCCCTAAAAACATATTTTTAAGTAACTTAGTAGATACACCTATAAATACAGAACCAGAAATAAGATTTGGTCTTGTAAATTGCAGATTTACAAGGCAAATGGAATTTTTAGCTTTGCTTTGCCTCTTGCAAAAGATGGAGTACTGGTTAAGAATGAGTAGAACTGGAATAAGAATTTTCCAGTGGATTCCAGTGAATAAGAGGAGCTTACACTGCTTACTTTCACTGATCCTTGGTTTCCATCAGAAGCAGTGTTATCTTTCCCTATCCAGGGATGTTAGCCTCACTTTGCCTGATGATTCTGAATTGCCTCAATGAAGCATCCCCTTGTAAGGCAATGCCAATTCTCTTTAAGACCCACCCCCACTCTTCTCATTGCTTCCAAACATGTAATCAGAAGCTGAGCACAGGATGTGGGGGATGATTACAAATGCAAATCCAGGAGGAGTTGGCACCATATGCTGAAGTGAAAGCAATGTTTTCCAAATTTATATTCACAGAAAACAGGGCATAATGTTGGTAAAAATAATTCTAAGGGGTTTATAGCAGGACAAAACAAACCAATAACAACAATTAAAAATACATGTATAAGGCTGGTTTATTGAAAAGGTACCCTTATCAGACATCCTGGAGTAACTGTGTTGCCACAAGCAGCTAGGAGAGACTTCAATAGTTTACTCAGACTGCTGACTTAAATCTTAACATATCAATGACCTAAATTAAATAAGTATGAGGTGCCAGGATTTCTTTAGTATCGTGTTGACTGAAATATCTGAAAGCGTGGAAATAAGATCAGAGAATATTAATTATGGGAAACTTTCACATCTATGGCCTTACTGTATCCCTTAGAAGAGTTTAGAGAATAGTCCCTTCACCAAAGCTTTGATTGATGCAGCATCTTAGAAAGAATAGAGCTAGCTCTTTACTGCAGGCTGGGGAAGACTGTGAAAGATAGTGCCACTGAAATGTACTTCTCAGTTTTGAAGAGTGAATGGCAGAAGCCGGAGACAAGAAGGTATTTTGTCTCTCTGCAGATGGTAAAGGGTGGAGCAAAGTAACATGACTCTGATACTCTGGGTTTCGATAGTTGAGCAACCAACTAAAATTTTACTTGATTCTTATAATGTCTACTTGATCTGGTTTCATTAAAAATGCAAGGTTGGTCTTCCCTGGTGGTCCAATGGTTCAGAATCTGCCTGCCTCTGCCTGCCAACGTTGGGGACACAGGCTCGATCCCTGGTCCAGAAAGATGCTGCACGCCACGGAGCAACGGAAGCCCGTGCACCACAACTGCTGAAGCCCACGTGCCCAGAGCCCGTGCTCGGCAGCAAGAGAAGTCACAAGGAGAGGGGACCACAAGAAAGAGCAGCCTGCTCATGACAACTAGAGAAAGCCCACAAGCAGAAACGGAGACCTAGCGCAGCCAAAAATAAATAAAACGCCAAGGCTTAGTAAGCAGAGATCTGAAAGGAGTCATAACTCAGAGACTCAGTGGAGTCATAACTGGATCATGCCCGATTTGATCCAGTTCACAGAAGCTTTTGAATAGAGGTGGCAATTTCCCTTACGGAAATTCCCCACAGAATTGCCACAAGTGTATATTGGAAATGTTTGTTTCAGTCCTCCACAGAGTGACCTGAGGATATTTGCCAGAGTGCCCATATAGTGAGCAAGGGGGATGGCTCAGATTTATAAAATATTTTTGAACCTTGGTCCCAAACAACCACCAATACACAAGGCTCCAAAATGTCTCAGTATGAATTTGGTTTTACTGTGTTCAGAAAATAGAGTTTTAGCCAATGTCCTTCTGATACCCCGTGATTATTATTCCAGAATATTATTAATTTTATGAATGCATATTTAGGATAGACATAACTACTGGCAGAGTCCCCACATTGGCTTTCTGATGGCTTTCTATCAGAAGAGGACCACTGTAGTAGGATGGGAAAATTTAGAAGCTGAGGAAGTACTTCTCTTACCATAGTAGAAAATGAAAACTCATGCCAACTCTGGAGAAGGCAATGGCAACCACTCCAGTACTCTTGCCTGGAAAATCCCATGGACGGAGGAGCCTGGTAGGCGGTGGTCCATGGGGTCGCTAAGGGTTGGACACGACTGAGTGACTTCACTTTCACTTTTCACTTTCATGCATTGGAGAAGGAAATGGCAACCCACTCAGTGTTCTTGCCTGGAGAATCCCAGGGACCAGGGAGCCTGGTGGGCTGGTGTCTATGGGGTCGTACAGAGTTGGACACAACTAAAGTGACTTAGCAGCAGCAGCAGCATGTCAAATCACGGGCAAGTGCAAAACTTATTGCCATCACTAACTACTTGAAAGATATAGGATGCATTTTAAAAATCACATTCTAATTTAACTCACCTATTTTTTATGCAGAAGACAAATAGATCTTTCAGAATATTAGTTGATTTTCATGAAATTAATCAGTTGGTGACTCAAATTTCAATTGCTGTCCCAGTTGGACTACATTAGAGTAAATCAACTCAGCACCTAGTATTTAGTACACAGCTATTGAGCAGAGTCTTGTCATCATCCTTCCTCAGGGCTGTATTGACTCTTGCTCTCTGTTGTCTCAGGTTCTGTAGGGAACTATTACATAGGATATTACATTTGTTTGTCCACTACATTAGTGACATCAGGCCAATTGCCTTGTTAAGACATATGTGTCCTAGAGGGTGCAGAAAATTCTCATGGAAATTCAGGGATCTTGGCTGGTTTTCTAGGGGGTCCAATGGGCATATCAAGATATCTCATCTAGAACTTTTACTGTGCTTTCTATTACCACCATAAAAAGAGTGATAGTTCTTGGGAGGAGCTTTGGTTCTAGAGACAACATATATCACATTTCAGGATGTTCTAATCCACTTACCAAGTAATGCCTAAAGCTGCCAATTTTTAATAGAGCCCCAAAGAAAAGAAAGTGCTCTTGTTGTTCTGGGTTGCAGAGCAACTGCTTAGCCATTTGGAATTTATGAACCAGAAAATTCTATGAGTGCCCATGATATCTGTGGAAGATAGGTTTGCTCTGTATCACATCAGGCAAGCACTGGTAGATATGTGATAGCATGTATCCCTGGTGGTGGTGGTTTATTTGCTAAGTTGTGTCCAGCTTCTACAACCACATGGACTATAGCCTGCCCAGCTCCTCTCTCCACAAGACTCCCCAGGCAAGGACATTGGAGAGGGTAGCCATTCCCTTCTCCAGGGGGTCTTCCTAGCTTAGGGATTGAATCTGTGTCTCCTGCATTGCAGGCAGATTCTTACTGGGGAGCAACCAGGGAAGCCCAGTATATATTCCTAAGATTTTTAAAAAGTACAGTTAACCGTTCTCCTTTTTTTAAAAAAAATTTTTTTAAACTTCTTTGCATTGAACTATCACCGATTAATGAGTTGTGATAATTTAAGGTGAAGCGTGCAGAGACTCAGCCATGCATGTAATGTACCCATTCTCCCCCAAACTTCCCTCCCATCCAGGCTGCCACATGACACTGAGCAAAGTTCCATACGCTATACAGTAGATCTGTTCTCTTTTTAAGAAATCATTACTGGCTTGCTTTTCAGCCCTGACAGTGATAGAAAGTGAAAGGGAAGTTGCTCAGTCGTGTCTGACTCTTTGCAACCCCATGGACTGTAGCCTACCAGGCTTTTCTATCCATGGAATTTTCCAGGCAAGAATACAGGAGTGGGTTGCCATTTCCTTCTCCAGGAGATCTTCCCGACCTAGGGATTGAACCCGGGTCTCCTGCATTGTAGGCAGATGCTTTACCGTCTGAGACACCAGGGATGACTCACTAAAGGATATAAGTTGCTCATGCTACCTAAGTTTCCCATCACAGAGTGTTGACTGATCTTAGTCATAAAGATGAGCATGCTTATTATCACTCTTATCATCAAATGGCAGTGATATGCAAGAAGCCATGTTCTAATAAGTCATAGGAACAAGTTGCGTAGGCAACTCAGGCTCCCAGAACAAGCCTGTTCTGCTTCATTATCAGTTTTCCTTTGACTGTAACATGTGGACTCATGGGCAATGTTTCCTTATGACCATTCATTTGAAACAGGTAAAATTTCATGTTTTGTTGAGAGAGAGTTCTGGATGATAGGCTGCCATCAGTTCAAAGTGAACTGCAACTTTATTACAGCCTAGTTGAAGGGTGTTATAGAAAGATGGTATGAGGAAAAAGAGGAAAAAAAGCCCTCTCAGTGGACAGAACTTTAGGACATGCATTCTATTATTAACTTTATCTTGAAAAAACAAGGGCTAAAGGTACAGACGGATATGAGTTCTGAGCAAAGACTACTGGATAAGCTGGATAATCACAGACTTGAGGGAATAAGATGGGGAACTTGATGGAATGAGACCTAGGCAGAGAGAATGTGAGTATTCATGAGAGCAAGCCAGAGAAGGCCATCAGTCATATTTGGATACAACTCTTGCTGTGGAGATCAGTTTCTCTTTTTTCTTAGTCATTCCAGTGTTTTGTTATTGGACCCAGGAAAAAGATCTCCATAATAAGGATGGAGTCGAAACAACACAAGATTTTTCCCCCCACAAAATGCATGTGACAAGTGTGACAGCTGAACAGATCACCAACCAACAGCACAAACCAAATCTCATCCCCCAATATAGCATCATTTCCTAGTGAGACTAGTGAGCCACTCAGTGGCAGAAGGACTATATTGGACCCTTGCCATCCTAGAAGGAAAGAAATTTTTTTTCTTTAAAAAATATACTGACTTTGGGTATGAATTGTGTTGCCTTGCCCACAAAGCCTCTGCAGCATCACCACCTGTTCATTTATTGAACACCTTATTCCATATATTGGGATCCCACATAATATGGCTTTTGACCAAAGAGTTCGTCTTACAGCAAAAGCGGTGACTCATATTCATGAGACTTACTGGGCTTCCCCTCATAGCTCAATTGGTAAAGAATCTGCCTGCAAAGCAGGAGACCCCAGTTCGATTCTTGGGCCAGGAAGATTCCCTGGAGAAGCGATAGGCTACCCACTCCAGTATTCTTGGGCTTCCCTTGTAGCTCAACTGTTAAAGAATCCACCTACAATGCAGGAGACCTGGGTTCAGTCCCTGGGTTTGGAAGATCCCCTGGCAAAGGGAAATGCTACCCACTCCAGTATTCTGGCCTGGAGAATTCCAGGGACGATACAGTCCATGGGGGCTCCAAAGAGTTGGACACGATTGAGCGGCTTCAGCAATATGCGAACTGTGAACTTCCAGATGTTCAAGCTGGTTTTAGAAAAGGCAGAGGAACCAGAGATCAAATTGCCAACATCCACTGGATCATGGAAAAAGGAAGAGAGTTCCAGAGAAACATATATTTCTGCGTTATTGACTATGCCAAAACCTTTGACTGTGTGGATCACAATTAACTGTGGAGAATTCTGAAAGAGATGGGAATACCAGACCACCTGACCTGCCTCTTGAGAAACCTATATGCAGGTCAGGAAGCAACAGTTAGAACTGGACATGGAACAACAGACTGGTTCCAAATAGGAAAAGGAGTACATCAAGGCTGTATATTGTCACCCTGCTTATTTAACTTCTATGCAGAGTACATCATGAGAAACGCTGGGCTGGAGGAAGCACAAGCTGGAATCAAGATTGCTGGGAGAAATATCAATAACCTCAGATATGCAGATGACACCACCCTTATGACAGAAAGTGAAGAGAAACTCAAAAGCCTCTTGATGAAAGTGAAAGTGGAGAGTGAAAAAGTTGGCTTAAAGCTCAACATTCAGAAAATGAAGATCATGGCACTGGTCCCATCACTTCATGGGAAATAGATGGGGAAACAGTGGAAACTGTGTCAGACTTTATTTTGGGGGGCTCCAAAATCACTGCAGATGGTGATTGCAGCCATGAAATTAAAAGATGCTTACTCCTTGGAAGAAAAGTTATGACCAGCCTAGATAGCATATTAAAAAGCAGAGACATTACTTTGCCAACAAAGGTCTGTCTAGTCAAGGCTATGGTTTTTCCTGTGGTCATGTATAGATGTGAGAGTTGGACTGTGAAGGAAGCTGAGCACCGAAGAATTGATGCTTTTGAACTGTGGTGTTGGAGAAGACTCTTTAGAGTCCCTTGGACTGCAAGGAGATCCAACCAGTCCATTCTGAAGGAGGTCAGTCCTGGGATTTCTTTGGAGGGAATGATGCTGAAGCTGAAACTCCAGTACTTTTGCCACCTCTTGGGAAGAGTTGACTCATTGGAAAAGACTCTGATGCTGGGAGGGATTGGGGGCAGGAGGAGAAGGGGATGACAGAGAATGAGATGGCTGGATGCTATCACTGACTCAATGGACGCGAGTCTAAATGAACTCTGGGAGATGGTGATGGACAGGGGCGTGCTGTGATTCATGGGGTTGCAAAGAGTCGGACACGAATGAGCGACTGAACTGAACTGAACTGAACTGAGTGACTTTTTTATTCTTCATTTATTACTGGTCTACTGTGTATAATATCATCCAGAAGCTACTGTTCTGATGGAATGGTACAATGATCCATTGAAGAAACACTCCAAATATATGAATCAAAACTTCCAAGTTGGGACTTCCTTGGTGGCCTGGTGGTTAAAAATTGCCCTGCAGTGCAATAGCCTCCAGTTCCATCCTTGGTCTGGGAACCAAGATCCCACATGCCTGGTGGCAACAGAGCCCAAGCTCCATAACTTCTCAGCCTGCACAATGCAAGGAAGATACCACCAGATGCAAGGAAAATCCCGCTTGATGCAAGGAAGATCCCGAGGGACCTACATGTCTGAACTGCCACCATCCCACCCTCGCCCGTTCTTCCTGCCTCTCCTTTCCTTCCTTTTGCTTTCCATCTTCCTTGTCCCCACCTGAACAACTAGTATATTTACCCATTGCTCTGTATCCAGACTGTTTCATTTTTTGCCACAGCCCTGTGGCATGCAGAATCTTGGTCCCCAAACCAGGAATCAAACCTGTGCCCCCGGCAGCGGGAGCATGGAGTCCTAACCAATGGACCATCAGGTAAGTCTCTAGCTTTTTCTTGAATGACCGATCTTGAGGCTCACTTTCTGCACCATTGCTTCCTTTTAAAATGTGTGAATAATGAACAAATCCCCATGATTCAGAAGCAGAACAGTAGAGTGGGGGCTGCAGGCAAGGATCCTCCAGCCCACCTGGAGGTGTTCATGAAATGTGTTCTTACTTTCTCCCCATCTTTGTGGAAGGGAGCACATCATTTATGTGTTCTGTGTGCAAGAAAGATCCTGTGTGCTACAACTAAGACTCAGTGCAGCTGAATGAATAGATTTAATATTAAAAAGACAGAAAAACTTGCAAGTCTGAGGTGTCATCTGACAAGATGCAATATATATTCTGATAACAGTTGATGGCAATAGCAGCTCATATGTAATTCTGTTTCTGCAATAGCCAGGACATAGATTTAAGGATGTGGGAATGACGGTAGACCTTTTCCATGTTACCTCAGTGATCCATTCATTAAGAATTTTGTTTCCCATTACTACAACTTTGACCTTGTCTGGATCCATCAGTTTAGTTCTCATAAAAATGGTTCTATCCAAGTGGAAGCTGAGAAGCAGTTTGAGTTCATGACACTGACCTAAAGGGCACAGCAGGAGCTTAATGTCTGAATGATTGATCCTGATTGTCAAGGGGTGATGAGGTTGCTGTTGTATATTCTGAGGCCTTCCCTTTATTACTGCTATTGCTGTTTCTGCTGCTGTAACTACTAGAAATAATTCAGAAGTCATGTTTAGGTCACCAAAGCAGGTAAAGAACAAAACCAGCTTAGAAATGCCAGCTGAGATTCAAGGAACAAGAACTAGATAGCAGAAGAAAGAAGTTACAAAACTCGACTGAAGCCTCGTGACTTGTTGCTGTGTGTATTCTCGTCTTTGCTCTGTTTACATAAATGTGTGTGCTAAGCTGCTTCAGTCATGTCCAACTCTTTGTGACCCTATGGACTGTAGCCCACCAGGCTTCTCTGTTCATGGGGATTCTCCAGGCAAGAATACTGGAATGGGTTGCCATGCCATTCTCCTGGGGGTCTTCCTGACCCAGGGATCAAACCAGTGTCTCTGTGTCTCCTGCACTGGCAAGCAGGTTCTTCACCACTAGTGCCACCTGGGAAACCCATTTACATATACAGGTGATGGCAAACGAAGTTAAAATTAAAAATAATTAAAAATTATTCAGCACTCACAAATCTAAATAAGTATAAAAGAACCTTAATTGCCTTGAAATGGTATTTTTTAAAGTTTGTAGCACTTATACTTCTTAAGTTATTAAAACTCAAAACTTCACTAAAATTTTGAGGATAATCTGTGTGTATGTGTGTGTGCATGCGTGTGTATGTGTACACGTGTACACACATGTGCCATGTATTTATATATATTAACCAAATCATGTTTTCCCTCTTAGCCTGCTCTACTGTTTTTAAACAGTGTCTGTTGTTGCTGGTTGTTAGCCTGATAATTTAGTTATAAGGGAGCAAAGAGGGATCATGCAACAGATATATGTAGTTTTCCTTGTTTTCTTACATCAACATTTTTATCTACAGATTTTTTCCTCTTTCATTTTCTCTTCCCTTACCAAGGGAAAATGAAGTTGTAGATACATGTCTTAAAGCTGCCCTGGAAGTCGTTTTGTTATTTCTCAAGACCTACAGGAACAAATACAAACATTGGCTACAAGGGAAGAAACATTCTTCTCCTCACTTGAGGGGCCTGTAATCTGTCTTCCTGTTGCATCCTGCGTTCTCTCCCTAAATGTTTTCCCGGGTGTTACAGAGCCCCAGAACCTTGGTGATCTTGCCAAGAATAAATTGTGAAGTAGTTGCTAACCCATTACCTACTAAGATGTTGTTGTTCATCTTAATTTGACAAAACATGCATCCCTGGCCAAAAAATACACTTCCTTTAGACTATAGGGGCTCTGTAAATAATTCTTAGAAGGCTCAAGTGTAACTACAGCCTCCCTTCGGCCAAAGGGATGTGAATCCTGTATTGAGCAGTATTGAGAAGTATTCTTTAAAATTTTTAAAATATATCAGGAAGAAAGAGCTACCCCCCCCCCCCCCCCCTTTTTCCCCAATAGTTGAGTCACTGCTTTTCTGTGTTAAATCCTGTAGAAGATTTTATCTGCTATGGATTACTGTGAAGTCACAGGGCTAGACACGCCAGCTCAGTATTTGGTGTAAGATTTTTCAAGGAAAGTCATGGCATAGATACGGAGAAGAAAAAAGCTTTTGAAAGGCATCAGACAGGGCAAGCAACAGCTGCCACTGCAAACCAGAAAGCACTCAGTATCTTGGTGTGATAGTCTGTTCCTCAGTCTTCCCAGGGCTGGAGTGTGCACACAAACAGTGCAGATAAGACCAGAAAGAGGGCCATTTACACCCTAACAATGTTTGCATTTATGCACATGAGTGAACCAAAAGGAGGCAGAGAAACACCTTCAAAATGCTGCCCTGTGACTAATAAGTTAGTCTTATCATCAAAGTCATACACTGTATGAGCCGCCCTCATTTAGGCTGGACTCTGAGTCACCAAGCAGCTCAGCTGTCATCGCTAGATCACAGCATCTTGAAGAAAGGGGGTTCTGTGGCTCTCCAGTGCCTACAACCCTGGAGGGCAAAAGAGTCAGACCTGTTGGACGACACTGTTGATTTGAGCTCTCCTCTGAGGCAGGGATGCAGTGCGTTTGAGTTTAATCAGGGGACAACTGTGAACAGGGGAGAACATGGGATCCGGGGATCCTCATTGCAGCACTTGGGCTTGGTTCCCATTGAGCCTGTAGGATCCTACTTCCCCAACCAGGGATCAAACCCGCATCCCTCGCATTTCAAGGCGGATTCTTAACCACTGGACCACCAGGGGAGTCCCTAGTTTTGTTTTTTTTAAGTATAGTTTACTACTTGATTTTTTCAAATCTAATGTTGAACGCAATCTATAATTTTGTGCTTAAAACATTAACTCTTATTAAGAGAATGCTGACAGGACATCACAAGTACCTGTGGCTCTGTGTGTCATACAACAAAATATATAAGGCCCTGGAACCTTTATATTAATTGTATAATGTGTAGAAATTGATCATTATAGTATGTAACTTGCATTTCAGAGGACATACTATTCAGTTCAGTTCAGTCGCTCAGTCGTGTCCGACTCTTTGCGACCCCATGAATCACAGCACGCCAGGCCTCCCTGTCCATCACCATCTCCCGGAGTTCACTCCCACTCACGTCCATCGAGTCGGTGATGCCATCCAGCTATCTCATTCTCTGTCGTCCCCTTCTCCTCCTGCCCCCAATCCCTCCCAGCATCAGAGTCTTTTCCAATGAGTCAGCTCTTCGCATGAGATGGTCAAAGTACTGGGGTTTCAGCTTTAGCATCATTCCTTCCAAAGAATACCTACTGATCTCCTTCAGAATGGACTGGTTGGATCTCCTTGCAGTCCAAGGGACTCTCAAGAGTCTTCTCCAACACCACAGTTCAAAAGCATCAATTCTTTGGTGCTCAGCTTTCTTCACAGTTCAACTCTCACATCCATACATGACCACAGGAAAAACCATAGCCTTGACTAGATGGACATTTGTTGGCAAAGTAATGTCTCTGTTTTTCAATATGCTATCTAGGTTGGCTGTAATTTTTCTTCCAAAGAGTAAGCGTCTTTTAATTTCATGGCTGCAATCACCATCTGCAGTGATTTTGGAGCCCCCCAAAATAAAATCTGACACAGTTTTCACTGTTTCCCCATCTATTTCCCATGAAGCGATGGGACCAGATGCCATGATCTTCATTTTCTGAATGTTGAGCTTTAAGCCAACTTTTTCACTCTCCTCTTTCACTTTCATCAAGAGGCTTTTGAGTTTCTCTTCACTTTCTGCCATAAGGGTGGTGTCATCTGCATATCTGAGGTGATTGATATTTCTCCTGACAATCTTGATTCCAGCTTGTGCTTCCTCCAGCCCAGCGTTTCTCATGATGTACTCTGCATAGAAGTTAAATAAGCAGGGTGACAATATACAGCCTTGACGTACTCCTTTTCTTATTTGGAACCAGTCTGTTGTTCCATGTCCAGGTCTAACTGTTGCTTCCTGACCTGCATATAGGTTTCTCAAGAGGGAGGTTAGGTGGTCTGGTATTCCCATCTCTTTCAGAATTTTCCACAGTTAATTGTGATCCACACAGTCAAAGGCTTTGGCATAGTCAATAATGCAGAAATAGATGTTTTTCTGGAACTCTCTTCCTTTTTCCATGATCCAGCAGATGTTTGCAATTTGATCTCTGGTTCCTCTACCTTTGCTAAAACCAGCTTGAATATACATCAAAAAATATAAGGCCCTGGAACCTTTATATTAATTGTATAATGTGTAGAAATTCATTATTATAGTATGTTATTTGCATTTCAGAAGACATACTATTAGAATATGGTAAATCATACTGAAATAAACCAGATTTTTAAAACAGCTGATGTAAGGTTCCAAATAGAATATCTTTCAGTGTGTCAGGTTCTTTTGGACCCAAAGTATATTTTATTTTCTCTTTCACCTTTATTTTTTACTTAGTGAAGAACTATCAGCAGGAGGTGTCTATGGTAATTATCATGCCATGAAAACCTTTTCAAATTACGTCTTCAGTCTCTTCAAAGGGCAAAGAACTTTCATATACAAGTTATTATGAAAACAGAGTTGTCTTAGCTTTAAGTGAAAAGTTAATCATTACAAGAGAAATGATGATTTGGAATACCTTACTAAGAGCTTTTCCTGAGAAGCAAGGGAGAATTTTGTTTGTCTGCCTGAATTAGCACAACAATGAATAGGGACATGGAGAATTTGGAAAACAGACACCATTAACTCTTTGCAATTTGAGGTTTCCTAGATGTATTTCCACTAATCTTGGTAATTAACCTCCTGTTACTCAATGTAATAGGGTGGTTATCTCAATGTCACCTCATTTGCATGGATGCGGCAGCACAGTGGAATAGGGGCAATGATGAGACATTTTCAACAGATATGAGTAGTGAAAAGGACACTTTTAAAAAATTGATATTTTTAAATTTTATTATTCATTTATTTTTTAATTTTAATTTTTACTTTATTTTACTTTACAATACTGTATTGGTTTTGCCATGCATTGACATGAATCTACCACGGGTGTACATGAGTTCCCAAACATGAACCCCTCTCCCACCTCCCACCCCACATCATCTCTCTGGATCATCAAAAAAAAAAAGAGAAAAGGGAGGAATGTACTGAGAGCTTGGAATTAGCAGAAATAAACTAGTATACATAGGATGAATAAATGACAAGGTCCTACTACATAGCACAGACTACATTTCATAGCACTGCTGCTGCTAAGTCACTTCATTCGTGTCCGACTCTGTGCGACCCCATAGACGGCAGCCCACCAGGCTCCCCCATCCCTGGGATTCTCCAGGCTAGAACACTGGAGTGGGTTGCCATTTCTTTCTCCAATGCATGAAAGTGAAAAGGGAAAGTGAAGTCGCTCAGTCATGTCCGACTTAGCGACCCCATGCTGCAGCCCACCAGGCTCTTCTGTCCATGGGATTTTCCAGGCAAGAGTCCTGGAGTGGGGTGCCATTGCCTTCTCCGATTTAATAGCACAGACAACTACATAATGGGAAAGAATATACATATAGATGTATACTTACATATGTAACAGTCTCTGTTGTACGGAAGAAATTAATACAGCATTGTAAGTCAACTTTACTTCAAAAAAATTAATTTTTTAAAAAGAAAAAAAATTAATAGACTTTGTTTTGTGAAAACATCCTAGATTTACAAAATACTGAGCAAAAAATATAGAGAATTCCCTTAAACCCCTTACCCCTGCCAGCTTCCACTATTTTTAACATCTTACATTAGCATGGTATATTTGTTAGAACTGGTGAATCAATATTGTTACATTATTATTCACTATAGTCTATGGTACACATTAGGGTTCACTGGTATTGTTATACATGGAATTTGACAAATGTATAATGAAATGTATCCACTATTATAGTATCATATATAATAATGGCTTCCCTGTTATACTGTGTTTTTATTAATATTTGAAAAACAATTTACTGAACAAATGTTTGGTTAAAAGCTTTCACTTTGTGGCCAATGTTCTCCAACTGCTTCTTTATATCATTTACTTCTCTTCATCCTGCTCTACACCTCTACAGAGGGCGTCACTGGGACTCCTTTCTGAATTTGGCTTGGGTCTGGTCAAGGGAAATTGCCAGCAGATGGATGATCAGAGAAGGGGAGAAGAGAGAGATTGGGCGGTTTATTCCCTGCTTCCCCCTGTCAAGTTACAGTGTGGCAACGGTTGTATTCATCCAACTACAGCTCAGCTGGAGTCTCTCTTCCCCAGACAGAACTCTCACTGGGTTCTCACCTCAACCCTGACCCCTGTTCCTGCAGAGCTAGAGGGGATAACTCCTTCCTATTTTAGTTAGTTTTTGGATGCTTTGCCATGCCTTGTTAGTTTCTTTCTGCTGCACACACCTTTGTAAATAGACCGTTTATTAAATTTTCTTCAATTTCAGCTTGATTGTACCTCTGTCTCCTGCAAGAAGCATACATGTCTTCCCCATTGATGGTTTTAATTAATTAATTTTGGACTCCATTGTGTTTCTGTTGCTGCATGAGAACTTTGTCTAGTTGTGGCAAGTGGGGGCTATTCTCTAGTTGCTGTTCACAGGCTTCTCATTGCAGTGTTTTCTCCTGTTGCAGAGCACAGGCTTTCGAGTGAAGGCTCAGCAGGTTGGGCACATGGGCTTAGTCGCTCCATCACATGTGGGATCTTAGTTCCCCAGCCAGGGATAGAACCCATGTCCCCTGTTTTGGCAGGTGGATTCTTAACTACTGGGCCACCAGGAAAGTCCTCCCATTGGTGTACTGCCACATTCTTAGGAGTTCTAACTTATAGCCCTGTCTTCATTTTATATCATGTTTAAAAACTGAGGTCCTTGATGGTCCAGTGCAGGGGACGTGTGTTCCATCTCTGGTTGGGAAACTAGGATCCCACATGCTATGGAACAACTCAGCCTTCATGTTACAACGAGAGAGTTCGTTCACTGCAACAGAAGATCCTGCACACGGCAGTAAAGATCCTGCGTGCTGTGCAGCCTGAGACTCGACGCAGTCGAATAAAGAAAGAAATACTGAAATAAAAACAGACTGACACCTGGGAAATTCAAAGCATTGCCTAAGGACACAGATTATGTTGAACCGGTGCTCACATTTAGTGGTCCTGGCTCTTTCTACAGTAGTCTCCCTATAAATAGAAATATCTGGAAAAAATGCTTTGCTGTTGTTCAGTGTATTCATTATTATCCAAAAAGAAAAATCAATACAAGAAATAAATGTATCTGTTTTGTAAATACTGAGCTTGTAAGTGAACTGGATCATTTAAAATGTGATGTGAATATTGTCTGGGACCTTTCATGTTAACTGTCATTTTCTAGGGTATTTGGATGCCATGAGGAGTAGGAACAAGTTATGCATTTACGTATGTATGAAAGAACATATTTTACACATAAAACAACACAAAACAACCTGACTTTAAGGCTTCATTCCAGGTAAGCTATCTTATGTCTATAAGCAACAGTTAGTAGATGTTCACATAGTTTGCATTGAAAGAAAACATTTAATTTCTATAGATGTTTTGCTAAATGTCAAAAACTCTCATGTAATTTAGGATTAGCAAGTGTTATTTTGAAAGAATCAAGCAGATTAATGAGATAATGACCAAATGAGGCCTTGGATTTCAACAAAGCACTCAACAGTGCCCTGCAAGGGACTCTGTGGCCAAGGTGGATAAAAACAGTTTAGGTGAGAACAAATGAAAGATCTGATTAATGTGGCAGTGGGGTATGAAGGATGAACTCAGAAGATGGATTATTGTTAGGAAAAACAGTTAGCTGAAACCCTACTGCAGTGATTTTCAGTTCAGTTCAGTTGCTCAGTTGTGTCCGACTCTGCGATGCCAAGAACCGCAGCATGCCAAGCCTCCCTGTCCATCACCAACTCCCGGAGTCCACCCAAACCCATGTCCATCAAGTCAGTGATGCCATCCAACCATCTCATCCTCTGTCGTCCCCTTCTCCTCCTACCCTCTATCTTTCCCAGCATCAGGGTCTTTTCCAATGAGTCAGCTCTTCGCATCAGGTGGCCAAAGTATTGGAGTTTTAGCTTTAGCATCAGTCTTTCCACTGAACAGCCAGGGCTAATCTCCTTTAGGACAGACTGGTTGGATGTCCTTGCAGTCCAAGGAACTCTCAAGAGTCTTCTCCAACACCACAGTTCAAAAGCACCAATTCTTCGGTGCTCAACTTTTCTTTATAGTCCAATTCTCACATCCATGCATGACCATTGGAAAAACCATAGTCTTGACTAAATGGACACTTGTTGGCAAAGTAATGTCTCCGCTTTTTAATGTGCTGTCTAGGTTGGTCATAACTTTTCTTCCAAGGAGTAAGCGTCTTTTAATTTCATGGCTGCAATCACCGTCTGCAGTGATTTGGGAGACCCTCCACCCCAGAAGAAGTCAGCCACTGTTTCCCCATCTATTTGCCATGAAGTTATGGGACCAGATGCCATGACCTTAGTTTTGTGAATGTTGAGCTTTAAGGCAAGTTTTTCACTCTCTTCTTTCACTTTCATCAAGAGGCTCTTTAGTTCTTCTTCACTTTCTGCCATAAGGGTGGTGTCATCTGCATATCTGAGGTGACTGATATTTCTTCCAGCAATCTTGATTCCAGCTTGTGTTTCTTCCAGCCCAGCATTTCTCATGATGTACTTTGCATATAAATTAAATAAGCAGTGTGACAATATACAGCCTTGTATTTCAGTATTTCAATATACAGTACTTCTTTTGATGTACTCCTATTTGGAACCAGTCTGTTGTTCCATGTCCAGTTCTAACTCTTGCTTCCTGACCTGCATACAGATTTCTCAGGAGGCAGGTAAGGTGGTCTGGTTTTCCCATCTCTTTCAGAATGTTCCACAAAGTTTATTGTGATCCACACAGTCAAAGGCTTTGGCATAGTCAATAAAGCAGAAATAGGTGTTTTTCTGGAACTCCCTTGCTTTATCCATGATCCAGCGGATGTTGGCAATTTGATCTCTGGTTCCTCTGCCTTTTCTAAAACCAGCTTGAACATCTGGAAGTTCATGGTTCACGTATTGCTGAAGCCTGGCTTGGAGAATTTTGAGCATTACTTTACTAGTGTGTGAGACGAGTGCAATTGTGTGGTAGTTTGAGCATTCTTTGGCATTGCCTTTCTTTGGGATTGGAATGAAAACTGACCTTCTCCAGTCCTGTAGCCACTGCTGAGGTTTCCAAATTTGCTGGCATATTGAGTGCAGCACTTTCACAGCATCATCTTTCAAGATTTGAATTAGCTCAACTGGAATTCCATCACCTCCACTAGCTTTGTTCATAGTGATGCTTCCTAAGGCCCATATGACTTCACATTCCAGGATGTCTGGCTCTAGACGAGTGATCACACCATTGTGATCATCTGGGTGGTAAAGATCTTTTTTGTACAGTTCTTCTGTGTATTCTTGCCACCTCTTCTTAATATCTTCTGCTTCTGTGAGGTCCCTACCATTTCTGTCCTTTATTGAGCCCATCTTTGCATGAAATATTCCCTTGGTGTTTCGAGTTTTCTTGAAGAGATCTCTAGTCTTTCCCATTGTATTGTTTTCCTCTATTTCTTTGCACTGATCACTGAGGAAGGCTTTCTTATCTCTCCTTGCTATTCTTTGGTACTCTGCATTCAAATGAGTATATCTTTCCTTTTCTCCTTTGCTTTTCACTTCCCTTCTTTTCACAGCTATTTGTAAGGCCTCCTCAGACAGCCATTTTGCTTTTTTGCATTTCTTGGCTATATGGTGGAATTTCCTTGGGTGGCTTTAAAAAATACTGAGACATGATTTAACTGATATAGGATGTGGCCTTGGCTTTAGGATCTTTGAAACATTCTCGGTCATTCAAGAAATCAAAGATAGATCCTGGTATTGATGACATATACCTTGTGTCCTGAAGAACTGTGTGTGTGTGTGTGCACAAAGCATTCTAGATATGAGCGACTGCATAAGAAAATACATTTACACTAGACACTGTGATGCATGCAGCCCCCACAAGCTTTTACTTTTTTTGCAAGTAGGTGTTGGTAGTGAGTTGGAGAAGGCAATGGCAACCCACTCTGGTACTCTTGCCTGGAAAAATCCCATGGACAGAGGAGCCTGGTGGGCTGCAGTCCATGGGGTCGCTAGGAGTCGGACACGACTGAGCGACTTCACTTTCACTTTTCACTTTCATGCATTGGAGAAGGCAATGGCAACCCACTCCAGTGTTTTTGCCTGGAGAATCCCAGGGACGGGGGAGCCTGGTGGGCTGCCGTCTATGGGGTCGCACAGAGTCGGACACGACTGAAGCGACTTAGCAGCAGCAGCAGCAGCATGTGGCCGTGAGTAGCTGATAATGAGACTTTAAATCTAAACTTTATGTTTGGGTGCTTGGATTTTATACTGAGGCTGATAGGCAGTTGCTGCAGTTTTATGTGATACGCATTCTAAAGGGACTGCAGTGATGTGGTTCAAACAATGGTTTAGAAGTAGACCTGATGTTATGCAAGGAGGCTACTTGTGGGAGTATTTCAGTTCAGATGCATTGATGGCCTGGACTAAGACAGTGGTAACAAAGATGGAGAGAAGTTAGTGGATTCATAGATATTTCAAAAGATTTGGTGACTAACACTTGTGAGTGTGAAAAAATGGAAGGAGTTAAGAATGGCAAGCATTTTGTTCCAAATATCAAGCTTCTCTTTCAATTTAGCATTTCCTGTGAAGAAAATCTGGGAGGTTCTTCATCTCAGAGTATCTTCAGCCAAAAATCAGAGAACTCTGGCTATTGCAGTTGAGCTGCTCTCTTGGTGCTTAAATTCTGTTTGCTGGAGTTACCATTGTTACAAATAACTCTTATGCACCAGTTTGGAGTGCGTGGAGAATTTTCATTTGCACAAAAAAGAGAAAAAAAGAAGAAGAAATTATCACAGGTGCACAAATGACTATGTATTTAAAATCTAACTCAATTAATTACTTGAGTAAAAGTAATTTGATGTGCTTTGTCAAATTTTAAAATACAATTAATGTGTGCATTTCATTTTGCTTTCAAAATGTCAGTTTCAGCTCTCTTTAAGAAACACAGTGGTGTGAAAACACAACACTTCAAATCTCCACTAAGAGCTACTTTGTAGAAATGGCAAGTTTAAGAGCAGAATGGTTGACAAGATGCTGGAAATCCTAAAGGAACAATTTCCAAATATATCATGAGAGTGAGAAATGAATCACAGAGATGGGTGTAGTTATAGTTTTTAACTGCAATTCAGTTCCATCAGTAGATTTTTTCCTGTGCATTCTGAAAGAAAACATAATATATATTTATGGCTAGAAAATGAAAACAGTACATTTCATTCTCCTTGTTTAGTACATAGCAAAGGTGACGTGGGTACCTCCTGCCTCACTGAATCACCACCTCAGCTGAGCTGCATCATTCATTATAACAGGTATTTATAGCAGTGAGACTAGTTTCTATATAAACATATCATCTATATAAAATGTAGGCTATAGCCTATAGCCTCCAGATTATCTGTGTTTTCATATACCGTTTTACATTTGATTTCAAATCAACTGGATGAATATAGCATTTGGCAATTGTAGGAAAGCATATTAAACTCATCTCCCAATTTTGGGTCCTTTCAGTTTTATCATTTATCACTTATGAAGCAAAAATATGTGGTTTCCCATGAACATATCATGGAAGGTAAGAGTCAAAATTAGTTAGTTAGTTAAGTCGCTCAGTCGTGTCCGACTCTTTGCCACCCCATGGACTGTAGCCCACCAGGCTCCTCCGTCCATGGGATTCTCCAGGCAAGAATACTGGAGTGGGTTGCCATTTCCTTCTCCAGGGGATCTTCCTGACCCAGGGATCAAACTCAGGTCTTCCACATTAGAGGCAGACATTTTAACCTCTTAGCCACCACTGACTCTTAAAAAAAATTATTTATTTGACTGTGCCAGGTCTTAGTTTGGGTATATGGAAATCTAATTCCCTGACCAATGACTGAACCCAGGGCCCCTGTTTTGGGAGTGTGGAGTCTTAGCCACTGGACCACCAGGGAAATCCCACTGTTGACTCTTAGATGAATTTAATCTGGTGATGCTCTCATTTGTTTTGGAAAAGTGTGTTACTATAGCTCCATTGTGTATGTGTGTGTGTGTTTATGTGTGTACATATAATGTGAAACTTGTTTAAAAAAATAGATGGTAAAAGTATATCAAACAACTAGAGCTATTTTAATGTGGATAACACACAAGAGTTCTCTCTCCTGAAATCCACTGTATTCCTAATTAATACAAACTAGATCCTAGGGTACATTGTCGAAACAAGAAGAACTAAGTAGGTGCTTCTGCACACCACTGTATTGATCAGTGGTCAATGGTCACTGCTTATGGTGGGAAATATAAATAAATACAATTTGTGAGTAGGTTATATTATACAAACTCAGTGTATTTATTGTTCCTTCAGAGTGTGGCAGTGTAGCCTATATATTTTTGTTTCTGCCTGCAAAAAAGTGCCATGTATTGGACTCAGTGGCTGAAAGCAAGGGTGTGATGATTTGAGAGAATAGCATTGAAACATTTATATTACCATATGTAAAATAGATGACTATCGTGAGTTCGATGCATGAAGCAGGGGCCCAAAGCTGGTGTTCTGGGACAATCTAGTGGGATAGGGTGGGTAGGGAGATGGGAGAAGGGCTCAGGATGAGGAGGGGGCACATATATTCCTACAGCCAATTCATGTTAATAAATGGCAAAAGCATTACAATTTTATAAAGTAATTATCCTCCAATCAAAATAAATATATTAATGTTAAAAAGTGCCACCTGGGTTAACTATAAAATCTTCATGTATATAAAATTTAAATCTAAGTACTTTGAGCTGTGACTTTGTATTATGACACTAAGACACTACAGAAGTGAACTATGGAATAAATGTTGAGAAAACAGAGCAACATAAAGTGGCTAATGTAGACATTAATAGTTTGTCACTAGTAGAGCCTGATTAACCAAATCATGTGCAGCATATGTTTAGTATACAAAAAGCTCAGAATGAATTTCTTACAGTGAAAGGAATATGAGACTCTCTGCAAAAACTTTAGAAAGTATGTGTCATAAGTCGCTTCAGTCGTTTCTTACTTTTTGTGACCCTATGCACCTCCTGCAAGGCTTCTCTTGCCGTGGGATTCTCCAGGAAAGAATACTGGAGTGCGTTGCCCTGCCCTCCTCTAGGGGGTCTTAATCCTGACCCAAGGATCAAACCTGCATCTCTTATGATTGCTTGAATGCTTAAGATATGCCTGACCAGCTATGGCTGCCTGAGTATGCCTAACTTATATGCAGAGTACATCATGCAAAATGCTCGGCTGGATGAAGCACAAGCTGGAATGAAGATTGCCAGGAAAAAATCAATATTTCTCAGATATGCAGATGACACCACCCTTATATCAGAAAGCAAAGAAGAACTAAAGAGTCTCTTGATGAAATTGAAAGAGGAAACTGAAAAAGCTGGCTTAAGAAAAGTCAACATTCAAAAAACAAAGATAATGGCATCTGGTCCTATCACTTCATGCAAATAGATGGGGAAAACAATGGAAACAGTGAAAGATGTTATTTTCTTGGACTCCAAAATCACTGCAGATGGTGACTGCCATGAAATTAAAAGATGCACGCTCCTTGGAAGAAAAGCTATGATCAACCTAGACACCATTTTAAGAAGCAGAGACATTACTTTGCCAACAAAGATCTGTATGGTCAAAGCTATGGTTTTTCCAGTGGTCATGTATAGATGTGAGAGTCAGACTATAAAGAAAACTGAGTGCCAAAGAATTGATGCTTTTGAACTGTGGTGTTGGAGAAGACTCTTGTGAGTCCCTTGGACTGCAAGGAGATTAAATCAATCAATCCTAAAGGAAATCAGTCTTGAATAGTCATTAGAAGGACTGATGCTGAAGCTGGAGCTCCAATACTCTGGCCTCCTGATGTGAAGAACTGACTCACTAGAAAAGATTCTGAAGCTGGGAAAGATTGAAGACAGGAGGAGAAGGGGGCGACAGAGGATGAGATGGCTGGGTGGCATCACAGACTTGATGGATGTGAGTTTGAGCAAGCTCTGGGAGTTGGTGATGGACAGGGAAGCCTGGTGTGCTGCAGTCTATGGGGTCACAAAGAGTAGAACATGACTGAGTGACTGAACTGACTGTACCGACTAGCCATTTGGATGTCAATAAATGAAATGAAGCACACATATGATGAAGAGGAAAAGAGGGTACAAAAAGGAGGAGAAAAGCAGAAATTGCAGGCATCCTTTTGACATTAAAGGAATAATGAGGTGGGCATTCCTGAATTGCACTAGTGATGAAAGTATTGACACAAATACATTGTGTTTAAGGACTCAGGAGATTTCCTTGTTATGGAGATGGGAGCAGCCTTATTTTGGTATGTGCAATAACATGGGCATTTCCATCATCAACAATAAATTGTTCTTGAGTCCTGTTATAGTCTAGGCACCTTAACATGTTCTGGAATGCAGCAGTGTGTGTGTGCAAATAGACTTGCTTCACTGTTGTCTCACAGGTCCCTGAAGTTAATCTCCTGGAGAGTGATATTTTGGAAATATCATGACGTCTTTTTTAAAAAATCTATTGGATTTCACATTCTTCCTTTCTCTTCCTTTCTAAAGTATATACTTTTCTAAAAAAATGAAAGCAAATAAATAACTAAATAAATGGAAAAGATAGTTTTATTTTCTGCTTTTGTTTTATAATTTTCTCTCACAGAACGGACTTAAGGTTTAAGCATTTTCTATTTCCTAGTTTCTACTAACTGGAGGCTTTTACATTGTATTATATGTTCTGAGAACTAATTCAACTATCTGGGCAGAAATTTGAGTGATGTATATAAATCAGAGAAAAACTATGGTTTTTAGGGTCAGGAAAATCAGATTTTGTTTCTCAGGTTTGTGACATTAGCTGTCTGGACATGGACAAGTTATAAACCACTGGAGACTTATTTTTTCTTTTATAAAATAATATTTTAGAGAATTAAAATGGCCTATAATTGCTCATTATTATAGTCTATCTCCATTATTAATTATTATTATAAAAAGTCTCCTTTGTCACAGTGAAAATATGACTAGGAAAAATTCAAAATAAGCAAAATTTGTGCAAGTAAATATAACAATCCTTGATTGCTGTGTTTAATAGTCCTAACATGCTCTCAGACAGTATAAACACAAAAGCTCTATTGATAGGAAAGTGCTGATTCTCTTTTCCCACTTTGGAAATAAATAGGTAGTTAACTGCATGAGTGCCAAGTCGCTTCAGTCCTGTCTCACTCTTGGTGACCCCATGGACTGTAGTCCACCAGGCTCCTCTGTCCATGGAATTCTCCAGGCAAGAATACTGGAGTGGGTTGTCCTGCCCTCCTCCAGGGGACCTTCTCCACCCAGGGATCAAACCTGTGTCTCCCAACCCTCCCGCATTGCAGGTGGATTCTTTACCGCTGAGCCACTGGGGAAGCCCCAGGTAGTTAACTACTCAGGAAAAATAATTGAGGATAGAATCCTTGAAAATATGTGTTAGATAGAATTAAGTAATTAAAAGTTGACTACATAGAATCTTTCATGCTAATTTACCTTCTGTCTCTCAAGTAGTATTCCTTAAACTGGAGGGTTTCTTAGCATATAAATGAAAATTATTAGAGAGAATTTTACACACAAGCAGTATTTTGGGAGGTTATGCAGATGACACTGATGTTTTATCATATATATTCTTCTGCTGAAGCAATTAGTGGAATGTTCATAAAAATGGTCTTGATTTTTTTTAAGTAAAGATTATTTCAATTATACATTATCATTGATACACAATAAAGGCAGTTTGAAAATAGAGCTTTCATATGATATTTTGAAAATAATAACACAAACCAATAACTCCATTAGTAGACACAATTTCTTTGATTTCAGGCACTTTTCCCCTTTAAGTATTTGAGATTACTTATTTTATAACATTGTTATAGGTGAGTGATAAGATACTTGTCATTATTTGCTTCAGCTTTTTGCATGTAGTATGACATGCGTTATTTGGTTTTAAGTGTGACAGATATCATATATGAATTTTAAAAATAATTTATTAAATTGTAATATTTTAGATTTAGCACTTATATATCAATAAATTAAATTATCTTCCTTTATTAATGAGCAACTTGGGGGATGAAAAATTGATTTTCCCAAAGACCGAAAGCTGGTCTCCTTTATTCTAAATTTGCGTGAAGAGTAGTCTTTTGGTTCTTAATATAGTCATGAGCTCCAAAAATACATACATTTATGTCATCAGTGCAACATCAAATCCTCTGCTTACTCATGGATCTATTTTTAGGAATCCATTTATGGTTATTATTTCTCTATTTGGGATGATGATGATAGTAAAAATGAGAAGGCAGGAAAGGCTGACAATATGAGAACACAGCTTCACTGATTTCAATAACTGGTTAAATGACCACCCCAAAGATTCAATGACATGATCTTCATACATGTGTCAACTGAACCCACTGTTCTCCCCAATTCTTCCCAACCTGGCCACCAACACTGTTACCTCTCAAAGTGTGATCTGCACTGACATGACCGAGGATTTTATTAATAGACAGAATCTCATGGCTATTCCAGGCCTAGTGACCCCAAAACTGCACTTTAACATATCTCCAGGTCACTGGCACACACATGAAAGTTGTTCTAGAGCATCATTGATGAGCCTCATGTACCTCTCTGATGAGAAACTGTACTCATCAATGGGGAATCCCTGAGTACAGCTTTCAGGTTGCAAATTTTTCAATGCTGTTTGTTTTGGGGTGGACACAGACTAACATTTCCAGACTCTTTCTGTGGCACTTCTAAAATATCTATAATTGCCCCAAAGTTAAGAATGTTATAATTTCACACCAGAATTTGATGGTGACTGTATTAATGACCATTTTGTGGCTAAACAGTATACTATACACTTAGAAAAGAGACCAGGCACTTAGTGGAAGGGGCTTGGCACTGCATAGCTGTTAAATTCCAGCACATGCTACCAGCTAAATTATAAGGGTGAATTAAAGGGTGCCCTTTATAAATAATCACAAAAGGCCTCTGCAGCTGATTATAGTGTGGGTGTAATTTGGAGAAAGGTTTGCTGTAGGCATGAAATTGCAGTACTGCCACTGGAATGAAGCTAAGACTCTAGCCGTTTCCAGTGGTGGATCACCACCTGTAGTATACACACTGCTTCAGAATTGAGTCAGAGGAAAGGGTGAAGAGTAATGAATCATCAGGTCTTCATCTCAAACACTTAAATCTGGCTATTTCTTTTCAAATGCACCGTGTTTGAGCCTGACCCTTGCTTGTGGGCTGAAGTCCTAGAGATAAAGGCTTTCTGCCAAAGTAACACTTCACCTAATGCAGCTTTTATTCAGAGTCAGTCCTGGAATTTTGTCTGCATGTCTGTGGTCTTGGGCATCCTTATACATGAGGACAGAAGGATCTCTAACTCTTTTTCTTAGATGCTGATTTGATTTTGCAGCTAAGTATTTCTAGTACTAAAAGCTGAGCAATTACTAGTCTCAAGTTCCTTTTGACCCAGAAAGAGCCGGGAGATGTATCTTTAAATGTGCTGTGTGGTAACTCACTTCAGTCATGTCCTGACTCTGCGACCCTTTGGACTATAGGCCACCAGGCTCCTCAGTCCATGAGATTCTTCCAAGCAAGAATACTGAAGTGGGTTTCGATTTCCTCCTCCAGGGGGTGTTCCTGACCCAGGGATCAAACCCACATCTCTTATGTCTCCTATATTGGCCGGGTGGGTCCTTGACCTCTAGTGCCACCTTCATATCAGTTCAGTTCAGTCGCTCAGTCGTGTCTGACTCTTTGTGACCCCATGGACTGTAGCATGCCAGGCCTCCCTGTCCATCAACAACTCCTGGAATTTACTCAAACTCATGTCCATTGAGTCGGTGGTGCCATCCAACCAGCTCATCCTCTGTCATCCCCTTCTCCTCCTGCCCCCAGTCTTTCCCAGCATCAGGGTCTTTTCCAGTGAGTCAGTTCTTCGCATCAGGTGGCCAAAGTACTGGAGTTTCAGCTTCAACATCAGTCCTTCCAATGAATATTGAGGACTGATTTCCTTTAGAATGGACTAGTTGGATCTCCTTGCTGTCCAAGGGACTGAAGAGTCTTCTCCAACACCACAGTTCAAAAGCATCAATTCTTCGGCACTCAGCTTTCTTTATAGTCCAACTCTCACATCCATACAAAACTAGTGGAAAAATCAGAGCCTTGACTAGACGGACATTTGTTGGCAAAGTAATGTCTCTGCTTTTTAATATGCTGTCTAGGTTGGTCATAATTTTTCTTCCAAGGAGTAAGCATCTTTTAATTTCATGGCTGCAGTCACCATCTGCAGTGATTTTGGAGCCCCCTGAAATAAAGTCTGTCCCTGTTTCCACTGTTTCCCATCTATTTGCCATGAAGTGATGGGACTGGATGCCATGATCTTTGTTTTCTGAATGTTGAACTTTAGGCCAACTTTTTCACTCTCCTCTTTCAATTTCATCAAGAGGCTCTTTAGTTCTTCTTCACTTTCTGCCATAAGGGTGGTGTCATCTGCATATCTGAGGTTATTGATATTTCTCCCAGCAATCTTGATTCCAGCTTGTGCTTCATCCAGCCAAGCATTTCTCACACCTTCATACAGTTGCTGTTATTTAGCAACACGTTGCTTGTTGCTGAGGTCTGCTGGGGCTTGAGGACAGTTACTCAAGGAGTTGCTAAGGCTTGCTCCCCTATTAAATAACTCTTGTTATCTACTGTCTGAATTAGACCAGGATTTTTAAAAGTATATCTTTATGTGTCTGGTGTGCACTGTGTGTGTGAGAGAGGATTCTGTGTGTGTCTTCTACAGCAATAGCAATAGCTACATTTATAGTGAGCTTACTGCATCCAAGGCACTGCTCTTAGCATTTTATATATGATCTGATTTCATCCTTTCTGTAACCATGATTTAGACACTATGATTATTTGTTTTACAGATAAAGAAACTGAGGAGCAGAACTAAGGTCCTTGATTAAGGCCATAAAGCTAAAACGGTTTGAACCCAGTCAATAGAGGTGCTAAGATAATCTGCAATAGTGAATTAGTTGGCATGGCACCTGACTTGTTAGAGGGATGAGAAGACAGGCTTAGCAGAGAACTGGAGAGCAGGGGCCTCTAATTAGAGCCTGGAAAGATGAGGTTCTCTGGCTATCCCAATGACCTAATGGTGATTTGGCAGTAAAGCAAAGAGGGGCATGGAGCCTGTCCTGGCTTCTCTGGCTGGTGAGCAGAAAAGCAGGGGGAGCATGGGGACAGGCAAAATAAGGAGCAAGTCACAAATTGCCCATTTTGAAAAGCAGATGTCAATCTTAGGCAGACTCAGAGTCTGAAGCAGACACTGGCAGAGAGTTCTGACATTGGTCTGCTTTCTGCGAGCAGCAAAGAACCAGGATGACCCTGAAGCAGTTAGCCAGGCTGCCAGGAGGTAAATGGAAAGAGGTAGGCTGAAGGAAGGAGATCTGAGAAATTCTGTTTAAGATATCTATGCCCAGATGGAGGAGGAGGCATTTGTGGGCAGAACAGTGTGTGACCGGGTCAGCTGTAAAGTCTTGGGGGCTGGAGAGAACATAACTCGGCCAGGCCCACTCTCTGTGCAACATATTCCCAACAGTGGTCATTAGATATAATCTAGATTATTGAGGAGGACAGAATTTCTTTAATTTGCAATGTATTGTACAAAGAGTTCTTCATTAAAAGTAATTTGGTATACTTTTAGAGACAGGAGTCACTACCAAAAGCAAATATGCTACTGTAAGAGAAAATGTTTTTAATTAATACTGAAATAGTGAGGATTCTGTTAGCATTGAAAATAATTAATATTAAAGTAAAATGTTATTGCCTGCCATTTCCTTTTCTCTTTAGATCATTAGCATAGGATTAACAAATTTTAAATGGGATTTTCAAACTCATAGCAAGCAGCTGTCTTCTATTACAAAAGACAATACACTCATACATATGTATTATGCACTTAATTAAAACTGTTGGATTTTTATTTTAAAAAGTTCTGATGATGTCCTGCATTTTTATAATGATTTAGATCTCTGAACAGCCACCAGTTTGCATATTTTAAGTGAGAAAAGAGGATTTGGGTGGAATAGGCATTCCAAAGTTCATATAATTGAAGGGCAAGGCCTAATATTAGCTGTTCCACTGGCCTAAGATTCTACTATTAGGTAGTCATTCATTTTACTTAAAAGGAAGTATTTTTTCCTCTTAATATTCTTTTAGTATAAAAGTCTATGTATTTATTATAGCAATATTAGAAGAAAGGAAATAAGAATGACATATAAGCCTGTTTCTTTGAGATAAGCATTATTAATTCTATTGTATGTTTTGTTTCTATAATTTTATTATATTACAGTCTATATCTGTAGAATTTGAACTGAAAGTGAAAGTCACTCAGTCACATTGGACTCTATGACTCCATGGTCTATACAGTCCATGGAAATTCTCCAGGCCAGAATACTGGAGTGGGTAGCCTTTCCCTTCTCCAGGGGATCTTCCCAACCCAACCATATTAATAAATATGTATTTTTTGGTTTTCATTTAATTTTAAGTGGTGACTCTTTTCCTATGCCATTAACTCTTCTTCAGAACATGACTCTTCATGACATCATCATCATTATCATAGCTGCAGAATATTTTGAGCCTTCTACTTTTAAAATGTATGTGTAATTTGCAGAAGTAAAAGACATGTGACAGGACTATATTGGGGAGAGGAAGGAGTGTGGTAAGAAGTTATATAAAATAAATTTTTATAGATTACAACAAAATAAATTGATAATGAATAGAAATAATTTAAAGAATGAAAAGCAGTCACAGTATAAGCAGCCAAAAGTCAGAAAAATTTAAAAATCAGCTTCTAAAAAGAGTAACTTTTTTTTTTCAGAGAAGAGGAATTCAAATAGGAAACACGATTTTCATTATAAATTCCTCTAAATTACTTGATTTTTAACCATCTGCATATATGCTATGGCTAAAAAAGAAAGTGTAAATTAACTCTGGAAAAAGATTTAGACATTAAGATCACCCTCAGAATCTCACACCTGTGTGTGTGTGCATATGCACGTCTGTGCATGTATACACGTGGTGCACGAGTGCACATTTATTTCTGTGGGAAGGCGAAAAGGGCAATACTGTATCAGGAGTGGCAGGAGGGACCTTAGGTGCGGTGCATTCTGGGAAAGCATGAGGCCCCAAGGATGAGAGCGCACAGAGTTGAAGCAGAAGAGCGTTTACTTTCTCTATGTCACATCTTGCTTTAGGCTAATCTTACCAAGAAGACTTCATCACATAGAATACGGGATGCCGAGAGCAAACAGTGTTGTTGCTGCTGCTGCTGCTAAGTCGCTTCAGTCGTGTCCGACTCTGTGTGACCCCATAGACGGCAGCCCACCAGGCTCCCCCGTCCCTGGGATTCTCCAGGCAAGAACACTGGAGTGGGTTGCCATTTCCTTCTCCAATGCATGAAAGTGAAAAGGGAAAGTGAAGTCGCTCAGTCGTGTCCGACTCTTCCCGACCCCATGGACTGCAGCCTACCAGGCTCCTCCATCCATGGGATCTTCCAGGCAAGAGCACTGGAGTGGTATGCCATTGCCTTCTCCGAGCAAACAGTGTTAGAGCTGGCACAAGGACAGTTCTTCCAAGTGTTATCGTTATGTAGAACCAGAAGGAAACAGTGTTCTCAACAACATTATCTATTACCATTGCCACGTAAAATCCCCTCATTATAAGCTGTAGAGGGTCCGAACCATTTTACTGCAGTTATTTTGTTAAAATAAATATTTAGCTTAAAAAAAAATTCCAGTTCTAAATTGAAATATTCGGAAAGAAAAAAGAGTTTCTAGCTTTCTTGAAGCAAATTGTGAATTAAAAAAGCTTCTGAAATCCAGTGGGAAGTGGGCGATATCATGCTTTATATCATCATCCCTCCTCCTCTCCTTTTTCCATTCTAAATGGAATTGTCCTGTTTGGTTTGACTGATAGGTTTGGAAGTTTAGATGAGAGGCTAGAAAATTTGAGGAAAGCAACTGATCACTTTACTGATTTTATTAATTAATATTTTGAGGTGATTACATGCCAGGAACCATGTCAGCTGCTGGTTTATAGTGACTGATAAACACAGCCCCTGCCCTCAGGAAACCAACCCCTGGTGGGGACACATAGTTAGCAATTCAGTTATGGCAGTAGGAGAACTCTGTGAATAACCCAGCCTAGCTGAGGTCTTTCTTCATATATATATTACAAAATGCTAAAATAGAACCATTTCTTAGGGGAGGATTAAAGGAAAAACATGTAAAAAATTAAAAAAAAATTGAAATTATTTTTCTTTTTTTAAAGAATTTATTGGAATTCAATAAATCTGTCTTGGGTCACTAATTGAATTTGATTTAAAAAAAATTGAGAACAGAGTTGGTGAATAACCCTTTTGCACTTTTTTCATGGAGATTTCTCTTGTCTCTTTTTTCCTCCTCCAGGTGAACAGTATTCCTCCATATCTATCTTGATTTTCTCTGCTTCTCTCACTATATTAGTTTCTCTACTTTTTCATTCTCCTGCTTATTCTTTTTCTTCTCTTCCTCCCTCACCTTTCCATAACCTGCAGCCCTTAGATAGTCTTAAAATTATAAGCAATCAAATCCAGCTTTAAAAGAAACATACACTGGAAATAAGGTTATTACTGTCATATTGGTATTTTTATCAGGACATTTGCATTGGCATTTCTATTAGGTCTCTAAGATGAGTTTTCTCTGTCCTATGGTAGACAAAACAGCCACTCCAAAAGTTGTCCATGTCCTACATCCAGAACTTATCAGTATTTCGACTACGTGGCAAAGGGGAATTAAGTTTATAGCTGATCAGCTGACCTTGAGGATTATCCAGGTGGGCCCAATCTAATCATCAAAGCTTTTAAAAATGGAAGAGGGAGGCAGGGCAGACAGAATCAGGCAGATGGCCGAATGAAGAGGACTCAGCCCATTGTTGCTGGCTTTGAAGAGGGACAAAGACAGTCATGAGCCAAAGTATGTGGGCCTTTATAAGCTGAAAAAGGTGGGAAAATGTATTTGCCCCTGGAGTCTCACGAAAAGAACCTAGTCTTGCAGACATCTTGATCTAAGGTTTCTTATTGGAGAAGGAAATGGCAACCTAGTCCAGTTCTTGCCTGGGAAATCCGAAAGAGGAGCCTAGCGAGCTACGTCCATGGGGTCGCAAAGAATCGGACATGACTGAGTGACTAACAGCAACAGCAAGGTGTTTTTACAGCAAAGTAAGTTGGACTTCAGCCTTCCAGAACTAACAACAAGTTTCCTTTGATTAAGTCACTACATGGATGGTAATTGGATATAGCAGAGGTAGAAATTAATATGTGACTGCACTTTGCAAACAGTCTGGAGAAAAGATGCAGCTAGAGTTTTTTCCTTCTCAATGACTCACAGACTGTGGATCAGATGTGATTTTAAGAGTTCACTGAAGACAGGTGTTTGTATTTAAAGCCACAATACCTATTAAGAGGGAATAGGTATTGAGAAGGGGCCAACAGGTGTACCTAGAGATTTAGGTACTGAAAATTGGTGGTGGTTTAGTTGCTGAGTCATGTCTAACTCTTTGGAACCCCATGAACTTTAGCCAAGCTCCTCTGTCCATGGGATTTCCCAGGCAAGAGTACTGGAGTAGGTTGCCATTTGCTTCTTCTAGAGGATCTTCCCAACCGAGGGATCAAACCTGCACCTCCTGTTTGACAAGCAGGTTCTTTACCACTGAGCCAACTGGGAAGCCTGTCTGAATAAAAAACTACGTATTTTGGAAATATATGTATACACAGAAGGGAGTTCAAAGACAGCCTCTCCCAAGCATTTACTCAAAATAATCATATGCTGAAAGTGGCCTATTGGGGATGGCATATTTTTAGTAGATGCACGTATGTGTATTTCAAATGTATGTTGTTGCTGTTGGAATCAATAAAATAAAAATACCATTGAAAGCATTATTAGCCCCTTTCCTCTTTATGTGTTTTTTTTTTAACAAGCAAATGTTACTATTTCAATTAAAATCTTGTTGGGGCATTTGAGATTTTTATGCCATGTAAATGTATTCAGCATTCAAAAGTTTAGAAATCTCAAATTCCTTTATATTCAAGATAGCAAAAGTGAGAGCAAGAAGCATGTAAACACATTTACCTAAAGCAGAGTAGTTCACAGGGGCAGAGAAAGGATGAGAACTCCATGTCCTGATGCCTGAGACTTTTTTTCCAAAATGCTACACTGAATTCAGCATATAGAGTTTCACAGAGACTCTGCTCACTCTACCCTCTTAAAACTATGCCCTTGGAATTCTTAACAGTAATAGTAATATAATGACCTCAATATGGAGTGGCCATACAACGACTTAAAATATTTTTTTCTATATAAGTCTAGTTGATTTCTAATGTATTAATTTCTGCTGTACAGCGAAATAATTCAGTGACACATTATTTTGCATTATGGGTTATCACAGGATATAGAATATAGTTCCTTGCACTATACAGTAGAACTGTATGTATGCATTCTTTCTATAAGAGTTTTCATCTGCTGATCCCACCTCCCAACCTTTCCCTCCCCAACTCCTCCACCTACCTTTGGCAGCCACAAGTCTATTCTCTGTGTCTATGAACCTGTTTCTGTTGATGATGACTTATTTTTAGTTCCTTGGTTTTAAATGGGCATGTCTTTAGGATTTTACCCCTTAAAACTTTTCGATAGTTCTATCTGGAGACTGGAAAGAATTCCTTTGCAAACATATTCTTAAACCTTTGGTAAGAATATGGGGTATATAACCACTCTCATATCTTTTCTTATTGATGTTCTCTTTGGTTGAATATCTATAAGATCTGGATAATGTAAATGCTTGCCTTTTTTTCCTTCCATGCATACATTTCAGGGGAGTTCTATATAGTCTCCAACTCAGGTGTTTTCTTTTAAGGAGTCAAGTTGAGTGTTAGTGTTCCAGGACAGTAACAGAAGCGATATTTGTTCAGGCCTGAATCAGCCAAAACTGTGAATAACACAGCTCCTGAACCAGCTGGATATCTGAGCTTTTCTTAGATACTTGGATAAGAATAATAGCAGGGGAAGTGGATGTATCTTACTGTTCTTAATGTTTTTTGCATGCTTGATGAGCCTGAATTTGGAGTAGGTTTCAGGAGGAAGGGTAGGGATGAGACCAAACAAAAAACACTACTTCAGCTGTAAAGAAACATTTTATGCCATGAAAACGGAACACAGTATGCCATGGAACTCAAAATGTATTTACAGTGATACAATATAGCTTATAGCATGTGTAAAAGCATGCAGGCAGTGACTATAAAATTAAAGAGCACATAGACCCTAAATTGTTGCTCATTTATGTGAGCTATCTACAAAAACGAAATTTATTTCACTTCCTCTTTTGTATTTCCATAAGGCTGTAGAAAATTTTTAGTAGCTACAGTCTTTAAGTACAGCAGGTTAGAGGGTTATAAACCAGTCTCACTGCTGTTTCAATTTGTTCATGTTTTGTAGGGTTTTTCGTGAGGTTGGAACTCTGATATTCATACAAGCTCAACTCATTGAATTTGGACAGCAAATTTGGACTTACTCAAGGTGCAAGCAGTATTAAGGTACCATTTTCTGTCTGATTCTAAAAATTCTTCATGATCTTGTCAGTATGCCTATTCATCCAGCAAGAGTTAATTGAACCCTCCCTTGTTAAGCAGTATTCTTTAATAGCAGCTGGGTAGTGATGAATAAAACACAAAAATGGTCTCTGTTCTATGGAGCATAATTCTAATAGTTGGTCACAGACAGTAAAGAAGGTAAGTAGGACATTTCACTCTCTGATATATACTTTGGAGAAAAAAATAAACAGGAAAGTCACAGAGTGTTTTATATATTATATAAACTGTTACCTAAAACAGAGCTGAAGGAATTGAAGGAGGGAACCATAGACATGTCTGACAGCAGCCTTTTTGAGCAAAGGAGCAACTATTGGAAGATATTGGGAGTGAGAGTGTGCCAACAAGCAGGCCACTAAGACTGCGGTGTAGGAAGCAGGGAGTGGAGTCAGACTGCAGTTATGGATGGAAGGCTGTATTGCATAGATCCTTGGAGGTTATTGTAAAGACTTTGAGTTTTACCTTGTGATGAGATGCTGTTGGAAAGTTTACTAACCTACACAATTTGCAACATAAATTTTGAAAATCTAAGGTGTTTAATAAAGCAGCCTCTAGCCACATATGGTGATTTAAGTGGAAATTAATTAAAAATAAGTAAAATCCATCACTAACCACATCTCAATTCTGAATAGACTTAAACTGACTATCTTATTGAGCAGCACAGAATAGAACATTTCCATTATTGGAGAAAGTTCTTGGATAATTCTATTCTAGATTAATCATACTGATTATTCATTAATTCTAAAAAATGTATGCCACCGAGAGAATTTGCTACAAATATTTTGCTAGGCTTTAGAGATAAAAATTTATATGAGGAAGAAATAGGATTTTTCCTTGTAGATCTTCTAGTCTCTTAAAGAGAGCAAGGAACATCAATACAGTCACAGAATTATTATTAAAGCATGGTCAAGGCATATGTTTCAAAAGAAAGATGGGCTATTAGCCTGGGGGAGAGAAGTCTCTATCTAAATGAGTTTGGAAAATAAATTGTAAGTCATACAGTGGGTCATGGTGTTTCAGGTGAGTAGATTACATGAATAGAAATAATAGTACTTAATAACCACTGTGGTAAAACTGATATCTTTGATAGCTCATTTAATTTTTGCCACATTTATGTTCCATTTTACATGTATAAAACATAGAAATCCAGAAGTTAAATAAATTGCCATTATCCCAAAGCACCTTATTATATGAAAATTAATGGTATTAACTGGGCAAAAAACCCCATACCAATTACACTCATAAAAATATGCTAATTAAAAGTTGGTTATAGAACCAGGATTTAACTGTGGTGTATAGCTTTAAAGTCCATGCCTTTTTTTTTTTTTTTTTTTTTACTATTTTATATTCCACCCTGCTCCCCAAAAACATGATATATAATGCTAAAGAGAAAAAAAAATTACCAGGATATATAAACACTATGAACATATTATACAAAGCAACTAACAGAATTGCAAAAACATAAGTGTAAACTAACAATGAAGGCTGAAGCTTTCAACATACATTTCTCAGAAAGGGATAGATTAAAAAAAAATTTTTTTAAGTGGAGATCCTGGGAATCTTTGCAATTGAAAGTTTCAGTTACTACAAAAATATTTAACTTAATACCTAAGCCAATATTTGTCAAAATTTGAGAGAGAAAGCTGAGGCAGTGCTCAGAGGGAACTTCTTGGTTTTAAACATGTTTTTCTGTTAACAAGTAAAACATAAATTCAATATCAGAAACTGGAAAATTTTCACTGGTGTTTAGAAGTAAGAGAGGAAATAAAAATAATAAATAATGTTTTTAAAATAAAGATAAAATATAGAGAACTAACCAAAAAGAAGTGAAACAAAACTAATCTTTGAAAAGGTTTGTGAAGTAATGTTGGGGAAGCTGGGGATAAGTAAAATGGTGTCTCTACATTCCTGCTGCTGCTGTTGCTGCTAAGTCACTTGAGTCGTGTCCGACTCTGTGCGACCCCAGAGATGGCAGCCCACCAGGCTCCCCTATTGCTGGGATTCTCCAGGCAAGAACACTGGAGTGGGTTGCCATTTCCTTCTCTAATGCATGAAAGTGAAATGTGAAAGTGAAGTCACTCAGTCGTGTCCGCCTCAGCGACCCCATGGACTGCAGCCTACCAGGCTCCTCCATCCATGGGATTTTCCAGGCAAGAGTACTGGAGTGGGGTACCATTGCCTTCTCCGACATTCCTTCCAGTCCTCAGCAAATCCACTTTTTCCTAGTTCTACTTTCTTACAGTTTCCTCACATTATATTCTGCACCCGTGTTTCTAAACTATGAGAAATTCCTAGGAATTTTACATTTCTAAAAATGTTCTTAGCAAAGTAAGATGGCAGAGCCCATGGAATTTTTATTTAGCCCATGAAGTTAATTTAAGTGAAGTCACTCAGTTGGGTCCAACTCTTTCCTACCCCATGGGCTGTAGCCTGTCAGGTTACAAAATCCATCCATGGGATTTTCCAGGCAAGAATACTGGAGTGGGTTGCCATTTCCTTCTCCAGGGTATCTTCCCGACTCAGGGATTAAACCTGGGTCTCCAGCACTGCAGTCAGACTCTTTTCTGTCTGAGCTACCAAGGAAGCCCGTTTAGCCCATAATATTACACTATTTTGTTTCCCTTCTTCCCTTTAACCTTCCCTCTGTTCTTTTTTTTTAATGCCTATATTTATGTTTTAATTTTCTGTGATTTGTGGTAGACAATTGTCTCATCACCATGGGACCTTGTGTTTCTTAAGTTTTCTGTATAGAAGTAATACCTAGAGCAAAGAGTAAACTACATTTTTATTTTGTCAATGTTTATGGACAGAATCAGATTTAAAAATAATGATTTTGATAAGGGGGGAAGAAAAACCATCTTAAACTTCACTGCCTTCCTTAAGGCTTATGTACTTGCATGAGTCAGGCTTGAGTAGTTTTATGATGCAGCTTGTAATCAAATATGATTTGCAAGCAGGTTTCTAACTTATTTTTAAGCTGACTTTGCATATGATAGTGCCTCCCAACTGTGGATCATTTCCAATAGTCCTGCAACTAATACTATCTCTTAAAAATGGAAATTGTACTTTTGTATGACAAGCAATTATTAGTCACTTCTTGAGATTAGGAAAAAACAAAAACTAAAAACTGGGAATAAATGTAGGCTGAAACATCTACTATATGTGTTCTAGGTAATGTAAATTTTCAATCATTTCCCCTGTTAATTTGAATAAAGAGACTATAGTTCCCTTCAGCTGACTGGCTCCATTGTGTAGCCCCAGCCTATGGTTTCACAAGTTTATTGTGTAGCTCAACTATTTCCAGAAAACAATAGTCTATTTTCCTTTGGACGTGCTCTTACTCTCCAGGAATGACAGAATTGTTGGGAGGGCTTCTTGGTCATTAATGAAGTTCTGAAAACCTCTAGAATACTAATGAGAGGGATAATGCCGAGAAAATGGACAAGAATCTATTTCTTTAACAAAGGCTTCTCCTTGCTCATCTGCTTCTGCCCTAAGCATTTTCTCACAGCTAATCTCAGCAATTTCTTTATCTTTCCCCTTACTCAAACATCCAGCTCACCCTGACTACTTGGAGGCCCAAGCCTGCCCCTCGGCCTTAGGAACCATGAACTATAAAGCAAGTATGACAAAGCAAGTAGATTCAGCTCCAACATCTATCTAGGAATTGGAATGAAGTCATGATTCCACAGCTTGGTAACAACCACAAGGCTAACTTTCAGACTTGCTTCCCTTTCAGTTCAGTTGCTCAGTCATGTCCGACCCTTTGTGACCCCATGAATCGCAGCATGCCAGGCCTCCCTGTCCATCACCAACTCCCGGAGTTCACTCAGACTCACGTCCATCGAGTCCGTGATGCCATCCAGCCATCTCATCCTCTGTCGTCCACTTCTTCTCCTGCCCCAATCCCTCCCAGCATCAGAGTCTTTTCCAATGAGTCAATCCTTCGCAAGAGGTGGCCAAGGTACTGGAGTTTCAGCTTTAGCATCATTCCTTCCAAAGAAATCCCAGGGCTGCTCTCCTTCAGAATGGACTGGTTGGATCTCCTTGCAGTCCAAGGGACTTGCAAGAGTCTTCTCCAACACCACAGTTCAAAAGCATCAATACTTCAGCACTCAGCCTTCTTCACAATCCAACACTCACATCCATACATGACCACTGGAAAAACCATAGCCTTGACTAGACGGACCTTAGTCGGCAAAGTAATGCCTCTGCTTTTGAATATGCTATCTAGGTTGGTCATAACTTTTCTTCCCAGGAGTAAGTGTCTTTTAATTTCATGGCTACAGTCACCATCTGCAGTGATTTTGGAGCCCCCCAAAATAAAGTCTGCCACTGTTTCCCCATCTATTTCCCATGAAGTGATGGGACTGGATGCCATGATCTTCATTTTCTGAATGTTGAGCTTTAAGCCAACTTTTTCACTCTCCACTTTCACTTTCATCAGGAGGCTTTTGAGTTCCTCTTCATTTTCTGCCATAAGGGTGGTGTCATTTGCATATCTGAGGTTATTGATATTTCTCCGGCAATCTTGATTCCAGCTTGTGTTTCTTCCAGTCCAGCGTTTCTCATGATGTACTCTGCATATAAGTTAAATAAGCAGAGTGACAATATACAGCCTTGACATCCTCCTTATCCTATTTGAAACCAGTCTGTTGTTCCATGTCCAGTTCTAACTGTTGCTTCCTGACCTGCATACAGGTTTCTCAAGAGGCAGGTCAGGTGGTCTGGTATTCCCATCTCTTTCAGAATTTTCCACAGTTTCTTGTGATCCACACAGTCAAAGGCTTTGGCATAGTCAATAAAGCAGAAATAGATGTTTCTCTGGAACTCTCTTGCTTTTTCCATGATCCATCAGATGTTGGCAATTTGATCTCTGGTTCCTCTGCCTTTTCTAAAACCAGCTTGAACATCAGGGAGTTCACGGTTCACGTATTGCTGAAGCCTGGCTTGGAGAATTTTGAGCATTACTTTATCAGCATGTGAGATGAGTGCAATTGTGCAGTAGTTTGAGCATTCTTTGGCATTGCCTCTCTTTGGAATTGGAATGAAAACTGACCTTTTCCAGTCCTGTGGCCACTGCTGAGGTTTCCAAATTTGCTGGCATATTGAGTGCAACAGTTTCACAGCATCATCTTTCAGGATTTGAAATAGCTCAACTGGAATTCCATCACCTCCACCAACTTTGTTCCTAGTGATGCTTTCTAAGGCCCACTTGACTTCACATTCCAGGATGTCTGGCTCTAGATGAGTGATCACACCATCGTGATTATCTGGGTCGTGAAGATCTTTTTTGTACAGTTCTTCTGTGTATTCTTGCCACCTCTTCTTAATATCTTCTGCTTCTGTTAGGTCTATACCATTTCTGTCCTTGATTGAGCCCATCTTTGCATGAAATGTTCCCTTGGTATCTCTAATTTTCTTGAAGAGATCTCTAGTCTTTCCCATTCTTTCTTTTTCTCTATTTATTTGCATTGATTGCTGAGGAAGGGTTTCTTATCTCTTCTTGCTATTCTTTGGAACTCTGCATTCAGATGCTTATATCTTTCCGTTTCTCCTTTGCTTTTGGCCTCTCTTCTTTTCACAGCTGTTTGTAAGGCCTCCCCAGACAGCCATTTTGCTTTTTTGCATTTCTTTTCCATGAGGATGGTCTTGATCCTTGTCTACTGTACAATGTCACGAACCTCATTCCATAGTTCATCAGGCATTCTATCTATCAGATCTAGGCCCTTAAATCTATTTCTCACTTCCACTGTATAATCATAAGGGATTTGATTTAGATCATACCTGAATGGTCTAGTGGTTTTCCCTACTTTCTTCAATTTAAGCCTGAATTTGGTAATAAGGAGTTCATGATCTGAGCCACAGTCAGCTCCTTGTTTTGCTTTTGCTGACTGTATAGAGCTTCTCCATCTTTGGCGAAGAATATAATCATTCTGATTTCAGTGTTGACCATCTGGTGATGTCCATGTGTAGAGTCTCCTCTTGTGTTTTGGAAGGGGGTGTTTGCTATGACCAGTGCATTTTCTTGGCAAAACTCTATTAGTCTTTGCCCTGCTTCATTCTGCATTCCAAGGCCAAATTTGCCTGTTCCTCCAGGTGTTTCTTGATTTCCTACTTTTGCATTCTAGTCCCCTATAATGAAAAGGACCTCTTTTGTGGGTGTTAGTTCTAAAAGGTCTTGTAGGTCTCCATAGAGCTGTTCAACTTTAGCTTTTTCAGCATTACTGGTTGGGGCATAGACTTGGATTACTGTGATATTGAATGGTTTGCCTTTAGTGCTCTGAAATTAGCTCATATAGAGGTTGTAGTATCTGGCCGGGGTCCTCCATCTCTCCTTCCTTGAACTGGATCAGGTTCATGCATCACTCATTAATTCTGTGTGTGTGTACGTGTGTATACACACACACATATAATTCAACATGCTACACACACACACACAAACATATATATGTAATACTTTTATTTCTTAAGCAATCTTTTATGCCTCTAGGAGAAGGCAGTAGATATAACAGCTTTCCTGTTCATACAGATCTTAGTGAGGAAGAAAGAAATTAACAGATAAAACACAAGTTCTGGTGGATTAAGTGCTATGAATAAAAATAAAACCAGGGCAATGGTTTAGAGAGTGACGTGGAAGCAGGAATAGGGATGAAAGTTATTTGAAATGATGTGGTCAGAGAAAGCCTCTCTGTAAATCTCAAACCACATCTCCATCTGGGGAAGAGCTTTTGAGGCTGAAGGACCAATAGGATCCAGATTCTAAGAAATAAATGCATAAGGAAAGAAAGTAGATTAAGATGCCTCATGGTAGAAGTAGGAAATAGTCATACAATGGAGGATCTGTTTAGGCTTTAATAAATTGTTCATATTTCATTATAATTGTGATGGGAAGTTACAGAATGATTTTGAGCCAAGATCCCACATGATCTTATTTACTTCTAAAAGGGTCTTTCTGCTTTATACATAATAAACTGTAACATGCTGAAATCAGGGAGAAAAATACTGCTGTCTCAGTTAGCATGTGATAAATGGCCAAAACGGTAATGTGTTTAAAATAGGGATAAGTACTTGAAATCATTGATTCTGTTTCTTACTCACTGAACTTAACTCCATGGCAATTTATGAGATAAATGGACCTGAACTTTTTAGGAGTCTTTGCCAGTGTCAGTTTCTTTTTTAAAAGTGCCTTGTCTTTTATTATCCTCATATCCTCATCAGAAATAACATTTTAACATAAAGTGGGTACGTGTCTTGTGTAGAATTTATCAGAAACAAAAGGGTGAAAACCAGTGCTTAATTCTACATTTTGATGCAGTAATTAACATTTGATGCTCTGGTCTTCATTAATGAGATGGCTTAGAGATCTCAGATGACTCTCTTTTGGGGTATGTAAGAGCATTAACTCATAGTGTTCAGGAAAGGAAGCCACACCATGAAGATCTAGTTGTTCTGACATTATTATATTCAGTTATCAATTTTGGATTGCTTTCTTTAACATCCTTTCATAACTTCTGGGTATCAATGTAGATTCATCTGTCTTCAACTTTAGTATCTTTTAAGAGGCACCCATGTCAACTTTCCAGCCTTTTTAACCTCTGCCTACAAACGTACCCCAATTTTTCCTGGTAGCAGGTAGTCTACAGTTATACTTGGACTTTCGATTACTCTCTGAACTATCAAACTAGCAGCCTCTTTGTCAAACTACAATTGCCCAATACTTTTCACTCCTGATGGAGTCTTGTCTGGGTCTCTCAGTCAGTTCTGTCACTCAGTCATGTCCAACTCTTTGTGACCCCATGAACTGCAGCCTGCCAGGCTTCCCTGTCCATCACCAACAGCCTGAGTCCACTCAAACCCATGTCCATTGAGTTGGTCATGCCATCCAACCATCTCATCCTGTTTCGTCCCCTTCTCCACCTGCCCTCAATCTTTCCCAGCATCAGGGTCTTTTCCAATGAGTCAGCTCTTCATATCAGGTGGCCAAAGTATTGGAGTTTCAGCTTGAACATCAGTCCTTCCAATGAACACCCAGGACTGATCTCCTTTAGGAAGGACTGGTTGGATGTCCTTGCAGTCCAAGGGACTCGCAAGAGTCTTCTCCAACACCACGGTTCAAAAGCATTAATTCTTCTGTGCTCAGCTTTCTTTACAGTCCAATTCTCACATCCATACATGACCACTGGAAAAACCATAGCCTTGACTAGATGGATCTTTGTTGACAAAGTAATGTCTCTGCTTTTGAATATGCTGTCTAGGTTGGTCATAACTTTCCTGCCAAGGAGTAAGCATCTTTTAATTTCATGGCTGCAGTCACCATCTGCAGTGATTTGGGAGCCCAAAAAATAAAGTCAGCCACTGTTTCCACTGTTTCCCCATCTATTTCCCATGAAGTGATGGGACTGGATGCCATGATCTTCGCTTTCTGAATGTTGAGCTTTAAGCCAACTTTTTCACTCTCCTCTTTCACTTTCATCAAGAGGCTCTTTAGTTCTTCTTTACTTTCTGCCATAAGGGTGGTGTCATTTGCATATCTGAGGTGATTGATATTTCTCCCAGCAATCTTGATTCCAGCTTGTGCCTCATCCAGCCCAGCGTTTCTCATAATGTACTCTGCATATAAGTTAAATAAGCAGGGGGACAATATACAGCCTTGACGTATTCCTTTTCCTATTTGGAACCAGTCTGTTGTTCCATGTCCAGTTCTAACTGTTGCTTCCTAACCTGCATACAGGTTTCTCAAGAGGCAGGTCAGGTGGTCTGGTATGCCCATCTCTTTCAGAATTTTCCAGTTTATTTTGATCCATGCAGTCAAAGGCTTTGGCATAGTCAATAAAGCAGAAATAGATGTTTTTTTGGAACTCTCTTGCTTTTTCCATGATCCAGCAGATGTTGGCAATTTGATCTCTGGTTCCTCTGCCTTTTCTAAAACCAGCTTGAACATCTGGAAGTTCATGGTTCACATATTGCTGAAGCCTGGCTTGGAGAATTTTGAGCATTACTTTACTAGTGTGTAAGATGAGTGCAATTGTGTGGTAGTTTCACTCCTGATGGAGTTTCGTCTGGGTCTCTACTGCCCTACATTCTCTGAGTTCTAGAGGTTTCAATGAACCCTATGAAGGTCGTGAAAATCACCCTTAAAGTTGGACCTAAGTCCTATAAAGCAGTTACCAAATATAAAAAGATAAAACTATGTTATTGTTTTTATTTAATTCTATTAAGTAACCAAATGGTATTCAAGAACTTAATATTGTGAGGATGAAACTAAGAAATCAATGCATGGATTTAACAGGTTTTTTTGACCCAACGGATGAGAAAATATACTGGAATATGACCCAGAGTCATATCTCTGAGCTCAAATTTACTTGTAAGGACACAGTTTATGTAATAACCTTTGTAATTCAAATTTGGATCTGTATACAAACAAATTGACAAGGACTTGCTTAACTTTTTTTACGAAACTGATTTCCCAGTCCTTTGGTAATTATTTGGGTAAAGGAAATAATGATTTCATTCAATTTTCTTTCCTACAGATAATTTTGTTATAGTAATATTGTTTCCAATTAATGGCATGAACTATTAACTCTACTGTCTTTGAATCCTTTTAGTTTTCTTATCACCATTGCCAATGCCAATTTAGTTCTTATGATTTCTTACATTAATCAATGCTACAAAATCCTCTTTTTCTACCTTTTATTGTTGCCTCAGTTCAAACCATTCTTCACGTAGCTGCCAGAAGGATCTTTCTAAACTGAAGGTCAGTTTTTGATAACCCCCTGCTTAACATATTTTACCAGATCCTGTCCAGTTTCTCCATAATCTCCTCATCTTACCATTTCCTCTGCTTTCTTTCTCACTCTGAGTACCATTATAAGCTCTCAGATTCTCTAGCTACAGCCATGCTTTTCTAGTTACTTCTCTCTCTACTTCCAATCCTTAACTTGTTTAAGGCATATGAATTTATTGGTCCAGATACGTGTTTGAGAAATCTGAATGAGTTCAGAAATTATTGGGAGTATAATAGGCAGGAATGAAGCCCCCAGTACTCCAGCTCTAGGTCCAGGGAGAACCTACAGAACATAATAGCATTAAACACGTGGCCAAAAAATAGAGAAGGCTACTGAAAAAAGGAGACAAACTCTTCATGAAGTAATTGCAACTTGAGTTCAGATCACATTAAATCTCTGTGTGGAACTTGAAGAAGCATAATGATCCCAGTTATCTCCATCTGGGTTCACTAGAGATGTTTTATAGTGTTGGCATTAATAAGTGTTAATAAGACAAATTTTGACTTAAATATTGGGTTGGCCAAAAAGGTTTGCTCAAGTTTTTTCATAACATCTTATGGAAAACTGGAAACAACTTTTTGTTGTTCTGAAAACCAGAATAAACTTTTTGACCAGTTCATATTTCCATCTTTGTTCCCGATATCGCAAAGCTCTTAATTAAGTTGCTCTTAGCTTTCTGACCAACAACTATAAGCCAGTAATTAGTTCACTAGCCTGTTGTGTTATTCTTACAAAAAAATAGCATTATGTCCAGAAATAGTATTAACTTTTCAAAATTGTGTTTTTCTACTGTTTTTAAAGAAATGGCCTGTTCCCTTACTGGAAGAGTGATTGGAGTAGATGCATTCCGCATACCTTGGTAACAGATGTTACTGCACACTGTGAAAATTCCTTGCATTAGTCAAAGTAAACATGGTATCCAGGAAGGTAAAATATTTCAGCCAAACTTTCATCTAAGAGCCAGCTGTTTATGTAGATAGAAAAAAAGATGCCATTCAGAGTCTCTTCTTTTGGTTACAGGATTCTGTAGCAAGTATACAACGCTGCAAATATTTACTTTTCTTTGAGGGCAGCAAACAGATTGCATGCAAATTTGCTAAGCATTTTTGTGCTTCTCTTTGCCTTTTTTTTTTTTTTTTTTTTTTGATAAAGAATGAGTGTTACTTGAATTGCAATTGAGTAAATCTTGGTAGGCTTTTAAGCTTTGGAGAATTGTAAAGTTATTGACAAGAAAGAAGCCATTTAAAAAAATCTTTTTAGTTTAATTGCTTGGATGCTTTTCTGAAAGCTTTCTGAAAGCTATTGGAACCCCTCTATAATCCTTCCTTCCCCCCCACCCCCGATTTCCCAGTTCAGATCACTATAACCTGCTCTGGGTAAGGGAGCAGAACATGAGTTGATTTTATGTCATTTTCCCCTGAAATGTGGGTTCTGTTATTCTAAAATATATTTGAATTTTTAAAGCAAACTGAAGGGAACACAAATAGAATCATACAAGTCCAACTGACAGCAATCTGTTAAATTTCACCAAATGCTGGTAATATTGGTTTTTTGTGTCACTCTGATTCAAAAGATCATTTTAAAATTTAATATGACTATTACGAATGTCTTTAAGTATGTCATTTGGCAACATGACTTAGGTAGAATGACTCTACAAGATATATGCTAAAGGTAAATATTAGTCTTGTCTGTATAGGAAGGCAAGTAAAAAGGGATTCTGACAGGCAAAATATGTAATTAAACATTTTTATAAATATTAAAACAATTGCCTCAGTATGTTTTGTAATTAACTTATTTTAATTGGAGGATAATTACTTTACAATATTGTGGTGGTTTTTGCCATACGTCAACATGAGTCAGCCATGGGTGTGCATGTGTCCCCCCATCCTGAAACCCCTTCCCACCTCCCTCCCCACCCCATCCCTCTGGGTTGTCCCAGAGCACCAGCTTTGAGTGCATGCTTCATGCTTTGAACTTGCACTGGTCACCTGTTTTACATATCATAATATACATGTTTCAATGCTATTCTCTCAAATCATCCCACCCTTGCCTTCTTCCACACAGTCCGAAAGTCTGTTCTTTACATCTGTGTCTCTTTTGCTGCCTTGCATATAGGATTGTCATTATTGTGTTTCTAAGTTCCATATATATGTGTTAATATACTGTATTGGTGTTTCTCTTTCTGACTTACTTCCCTCTATATAATAGGCTCCAGTTTCATCCACCTTATTAGAAATAACTCAAATAAATTCCTTTTTATAGATGAGTAATATTCCATTGTGTGTATTTACCACAATTTCTTTAGTCATTCATCTGCCAATGGGCATCTAGGTTGCTTCAATGTCCTAGTTATTGTAGACAGTGCTGCAGTGAACATTGGGGTACATGTCTCTTTCATTTCTGGTTTCCTTGGTGTGTATGCCCAGCAATGGGATTGCTGGGTGATTTCGCAGTTCTATTTCCAGGTTTTTAAGGAATCTCCTTACTGTTCTCCATAATGGCTATACCAGTTTGCATATCCACCAACAATGTAAAAGTGTTCCCTTTTCTCCGCACCCATTCCAGCACTTATTGTTTGTAGACTTTTTAATGGTGTCCATTCTGACCGGCGTGAGATGATACCTCCATGTGGTTTTGATTTGCATTTCTCTAATAATGAGTTAAAAGATGCTTACTCCTTGGAAGAAAAGTTATGACCAACCTAGATAGCATATTCAAAAGCAGAGACATTACTTTGCCAACAAAGGTCCATCTAGTCAAGGCTATGGTTTTTCCAGTGGTCATGTATGGATGCGAGAGTTGGATTGTGGAGAAGGCTGAGCACCGAAGAATTGATGCTTTGAACTGTAGTGTTGGAGAAGACTCTTGAGAGTCCCTTGGACTGCAAGGAGATCCAACCAGTCCATTCTAAAGGAGATCAGCCCTGGGTGTTCTTTGGAAGGAATGATGCTAACGCTGAAACTCCAGTACTTTGGCCACCTCATGCGAAGAGTTGACTCATTGGAAAAGACTCTGATGCTGGGAGGGGCTGGGGGCAGGAGGAAAAGGGGACAGCAGAGGATGAGATGGCTTGATGGCATCACTGACTTGATGGACGTGAGTCTGCATGAACTCCAGGAGTTGATGGACAGGGAGGCCTGGCATGCTGCAATTCATGGGGTCTCAAAGAGTCGGACACAACTGAGAGACTGAACTGAACTGAACCACAGAAAAGTTTTAGGGAGTTATGCATTCCAGGAATTCCCATCCTGGGTCTATCCTATTAAAACTTCATGGGCAAAACAACTTCCTCTGTGTAGTTCCTCATTTGCATCATATGAAAGTAATGCTATTTGACCTTTTTACCTATAAAACAACAATCTAATGTGGTCCAGAAGGTCCCAGTAAATTCTCATCTTTCTGAAATGTTATAAGAAGTCTGTGGAGATTTCTGTCTCTAATAGCTTGTTTACTCTGCTGTTGGTATCAATTTGGGTAAATAAGTGGTTTAAATAACTTCTGGTGTGACAGGACAGCATCAGTTTGGACATGAACTTTTTCTTTTGCATTTTAAGCATAATTGTCCTGTCCTTGATCTTATTAATCTTATGGCTTCATAGAAGAGAACATGTTGCTGAGGGAAAAATGTCAAAAGGCTATGGGGATATGGGTCTAGTGGTTTCCACTGGCCCTGTCTTAGAAGCAGTTTATTTTCATCTCAAATCATGAGGTAGTATGATTCCAGCAATCTGGGAAAAAGAAAACAGAAAGATAAGAAAATAGAAAACCTATTATTCTTATTAGCCATCTTCCCAGGATAGATGTAAAGAATGTTCTTAAAATGATTTTATTACTTTGGGGAGACTTATGTAAGTGGCACTTTCTCCATTTTTACACTTGATCTCTTTTCCACCCATGGCCTTCATGTAATGTTTTATAACTGATGTCTCTCTGAACTTCTGTATCTTTCTGTCTCTGTCTTTCCTATAATTCCTTCTTCAAGTCGTCTTCTCACCGTATATATCTGCTACACTACTTAAGTATTGAACTCTGGTTGCTATAGCTAGAAAATTTTAGTGTTCACCATTATCTGTCAGAGAGCTGGACTAAATTTCCCACCTCCCTTGCTTCTAGGTGAGGTTACTTTGACTAACACTCCCCAATAACTGTGATAGGAGATATATGTGTCATTTCCTGGGCAAGATTATTAAAGGAATGGCATTTTCCATGATCTTGTTTCTGTGTGTCTTCTGAGTGTCCTAAAGGAAAATAGAACTATAAGATGGAAGACGCTTGACACCTTGAATTACTGCTACAGATCATCATGTTCCTTACATGACCCAGAAAAAAAAAAATTGTGATATGAACACAGATAACTGGGACTGAAATATGTTTGTTATAGGAGTTGACCTAATACATTTTTTGAAATGAAGAATAGTTGATTTATAATATTAAATTATTTCAAGTAAACAACATAGTGATTGAAATTTGTATAGATTATTCTCTATTTATAGTTATGGTAAAATATTAGCTATATTCCCTATGCTGTATGATGTATTCTTTTTTTAATATAAATTTATTTATTTTAATTGGAGGCTAATTACTTTACACTATTGTATTGGTTTTGCCATACATCAACATGAATCCTTATAGCTTATTTTATACATAGTAGTTTGTATCTCTTGGCTATCACCCCATCTTGTCCCTTACACTGTCCCTCTCCCCTCTGATCAGTTTGTTCTCTATTGTGAGGCTGTTTCTTTTTCGGTATAATCATCAGTTTGTTTTGTTGTTTAGATTCCACATGTATGTTCTAAAATAGAGTATTTGTCTTTCTCTGATTTACTAAGTATAACCCTCTCCAGTTCCATCCATTTTGTTGCAAATGCATTCTTTTTGTGGCTGAATAATATTCCATGTATATATCACAACTTTTTTATCCATTTATTATTTTTAACTTTCTTTTATAATTATTTAAATTTTATTATTTTTGGCTGCACTCGATCTTTGTTGCTTTGCATGGGCTTTCTCTAGTTGCAATGGACAAGGGCTACTCTTCATTGCATTGCATGGATTTCTCACTGTGGTAGCTTCCCTTGTTGTGGAGCGCAATCTCTAGGCATGCAGGCCTTAGTAGTTGTGGCACACAGGCTCAAGTGGTTGCAGCTTTCAGGCCCTAGAGCACAGGCTCAATAGTTGTGGTACACAAGCTTAGCTGCTCCACAACATGTGGAATCTTCCTGGACTAGGAATCATGTCTCCTGCACTGGAAGGTGGATTTCCATTCATTACGCCAACCAGGGAAGTCCCATTCATCTGTTGATGGACACTTATCATGTTTCCTTACCTTTGCAATTTTAAATAATGCTGCTATGCACCCAGGGATGTATTTTTTCAGATTAATGATTTCATTTAATTCAGATAGATATCCAGGATTAGAATTTCTGGGTAATATGGTAGTTCTATTTTTAGGTTTTTGAGGAAAAGTCATACTATTTACAAAAGATGCTACATGGATGTATATTCCCACCAGCAGTGTACAAGTATTTTCTTTACTCCATTGTGTTCTTTTTGATGATAGACCTTCTGACAGGTGTGAGGTGGTATTTCATTGTAGTTTTGATTTGCATTTTCCTGATTAGTGATGTTTAGCATCTTTTGATATGCATATTGGGTACCTGTATATTTTTTTGGAAAAATATCTATTCAGGTCATCTGCCCACTTCTTAATCTGTTTTTTGTGTGGGTTTTTTTTTTCATACTGAGTTGTATACAGTAGTAGTATAGTAGTTCAGTCACTCAGTTGTGTCCAACTCTGTGCAACTCCATGGCCTGCAGCACACCAGGCTTCCCTGTCTATCACCAACTCCCAGAGTCTACTCAAACACATGTCCATTGAGTCAGTGATGCCATCCAACCATCTGATCCTGTTATCCACTTCTACTGCCTTCAATCTTTCCCAGCATCAGGGTCTTTTCCAATGAGTCAGTTCTTCGCATCAGCTGGCCAGAGTATTGGAGTTTCAGCTTCAGCATCAGTCCTTCCAATGAACACTCAGGACTGATTTCCTATAGGATGGACTAGTTGGATCTCCTTGCTGTCCAAGGAACTATCAGGAGTCTTCTCCAACACCACAATTAAAAAGCATCGATTCTTTGGTGCTCAGGTTTATTTATAGTCCAACTCTCACATCCATACATGACTACGAGAAAAACAATAGCTTTGACTAGATGAACTTTTGTTAGCAAAGTAATGTCTCGCTTTTAATATGCTGTCTGGGTTGATTATAACTTTTCTTCCAAGGAGTAAGTGTCTTTTAATTTCATGGCTGCAATCACCATCTGCAGTGATTTGGGAGACAAAAAAAAAAAAATAAAAAACTGTCACTGTTTCCATTGTTTTCCTATCTGTTTGCCATGAAGTGATGGGACTGGATGCCATGATGTTAGTTTTCTGAATGTTGAGTTTTCACTTTCATTAAGAGGCTCTTTAGTTATTCTTTACTTTCTGCCATAAGTATGGTATCATCTGAGATTATTGATATTTCTCCCGGCAATCTTGATTCTAGCTTGTGCTTCCTCCAGCCTGGCATTTCCCATGATGTACTCTGCATATAAATTAAATAAGTAGGGTGACAGTATACAGCCTTGACATACTCCTTTCCCAATTTGGAACCAGTCTGCGGTTCCATGTCTAGTTCTAACTGTTACTTTTTGACCTGCATACAGATTTCTCAGGAGTCAGGTAAGGTGGTCTGGTGTTCACCTCTCTTGAAGAATTTTCCACAGTTTATTGTGATCCACACAGTCAAAAGCTTTCAAAGTCAATAAAGCAGAAATAGATGTTTTTCTGGGACTCTCTTGCTTTTTTGATGATCCAACAGATGTTGAAAATTGATCTCTGGTTCCTCTGTGTGTGAGATTAGTGCGATTGTGTAGTAGTTTGAGCAGTCTTTGGCATTGCCTTTCTTTGGGATTGCAATGAAAACTAACATTTTCCAGTCCTGTGGCCACTGCTAAGTTTTCCAAGTCTGCTGGCGTATTAAGTGCAGCACTATAACGGCATCATCTCTTAGAATTTGAAATAGCTCAGCTGGAATTCCATCACCTCCACTAGCTTTGTTCATAGTGAACAAAGGCACACTTGACTTCGCATTCCAGGATGTCTGGCTCTAGGTGAGTGATCACCCCCTCATGATCATCTGGGTTATGAAGATCTTTTTTGTATAGTTCTTGTATGTATTCTTGCCACCTCTTCTTAACATCTTCTGCTTCTGTTAGGTCTATACCATTTCTCTGTCCTTTATTGTTCCCATCTTTGCATGTAATAGTCCCTTGGTATCTCTAATTTTCTGGAAGAGATCTCTAGTCTTTCCCAGTCTATTGTTTTCCTCTATTTCTTTGCATTGATCACTGAGGAGGGCTTTCTTATCTCTCCTTGCTGTTCTTTGGAACTCGGCATTCAAAGGGGTATATCTTTCCTTTACTCCTTTAGCTTCTCTTCTCAGCTAAGTGTAAGTCCTCCTCAGACAACCATTTTGCCTTTTTGCATTTCTTTTTCTTGGGGCTTGTCTTGATCACTGACTTCAGTACAAAGTTGTGAACCTCTTGTCTGTAGTTATTCAGGCACTCTATCAGATCTAATCTCTTGAATCTATTTCTCACTTCCACTGTATAGTCATAAGGGGTTTGATTTAGGTCGTACCTGAATGGTCTAGTGGTTTTCCCTACTTTCTTCAATTTAAATCTGAATTTGGCAATAAGGAGCTCATGATCTGAGCCACAGTCAACTCCTGGTCTTGCTTTTGCTGACTGTATAGAGCTTCTCCATCTTTGGCTACAAAGAATATAATCAATCTGATTTCGGTGTTGACCATCTGGTGGTGTCCATGTGTAGAGTCTTCTCTTTTGTTGTTGGAAGAGAGTGTTTGCTATGACCAGTGCATTTTCTTGGCAAAACTCTATGAGCCTTTTCCCTGCTTCATTCTGTACTCCAAGCCCAAATTTGCCTGTTACTCCAGGTATCTCTTGGCTTCCTGCTTTTGCATTCCAGTCCCCTATAATGAAAAGGACATCTTTTTGGGGTGTTGGTTCTAGAAGGTTTTGTAGGTCTTCACAGAACCATTCAACTTCAGCTTCTTCAGAATTACTGGTTGGGGCATAGACTTGGATTACCGTGATATTGAATGGTTTGCCTTGGAAATGAACAGTGACCATTCTGTCATCTCTGAGATTACATCCAACTACTGCATTTTGGACTTTCTTGTTGACAATGGCCACTCCATTTCTAAGGGATTCTTGCCCACAGTAGTAGATATAATGGTCATCTGAGTTAAATTCACCCATTCCAGCCTAGTTTAGTTTGCTGATTCCTAAAATGTCAGTGTTCACTCTTGCCATCTCCTGTTTGACCATTTTCAATTTGCCTTGATTCATGGACCTGACATTCCAGGTTCCTCTGCAGCACTGCTCTTTACAGCATCAGACTTCACTTCTATCACCTGTCACATCCACAGTGGGTGTTGTTTTTGCATTGGCTCCATCTCTTCATTCCTTCTGGAGTTATTTCTGCGGTGATCTCCAGTAGCATATTGGACACCTACTGACCTGGGGAGCTCATCTTTCAGTATCCTTCATTTTGCCTTTTCATACGTTTCATGTATGAAAAGTTGTATGAACTCTCTATATTTTGGATATTAGCCCCTTACTGGTCTATGATGTGCAAACATTTTTTCCTGTTCAATAGGTTATCTTGTCATTTTGTCAGTGGTTTCCTTTCCTGTGCCAAAACTTTTCAGTTTAATTATGTCTGTTTAATTTGCTTATTTATTTTTATTTTTTTTGCTTTTTTTCCCCATTTGCCTTAGGAAACAGTGAAAAAATGTTGCTATTATTTGTGTCAGACCGTTATGAATATGTTGTCTTCTAGGAGTTTTATTGTTTCTGGTCTTACATTTAGGCCTTTAATCCATTTTGAGTCTATTTTTGTACATGGAGTGAGGGGGGAAAAAAAACACCCTTTTTTAGTACCACTTATGAAGAGACTGTCTTTACCCCACTGTCTATTCTTGCCTTCTTTGTGTATACTAACTGACCTTAAGTACATGGGTTTATTTCTGAGCTCTCTTTTCTGTTCTGTGATCTATGTATCTCTCTTTTTGTGCCAGTGCAATATTGATTGATTCCTGTAGCTTCGTCACATAGACTGAAGTCAGGGAGTGTGATACCTCCAGCCTTCAAGATTATTTTGGCTATTCAGAGTCTTCTGTATTTTCATAAAAATTTTTAAATTATTTGTTCCAGTTCTGTGAAAGATGCCATTGGTATTTTGATTAAGGATTGTATTGAATATACAGATTGTGTTGGGTAGTATGGTCACTGTAATAATATTAAGTCTTTCAATTCATGACTACAATGTATTTCCATCTATTTGTGTTGTATTCAATTCCTTTCATCAGTGTCTCCTACTTTTTGGCATATAGAATTTTTACCACTTAAGCAAGGTTTATACCTAAGTATTTTATTTTTTTGATACAGTTATAAATGGAGTTGTTTCCTTAATTTCTCTTTGTAGTAGTTTGTTAGTGTATAGAAATGCAACATACTACTCTACATTAATTTTGTATCTTGCAAATTTACTGAATTCATTAATGAAACAGTAGTTTTCTGGTGGCATGTTCAGGATTTCATATGTATAATATATTTTGTCTGTAACAGTACCAGTTTTATTTCTTCCTTTGCAACTTGGATTCCTTTTTTCTTGTCTGAATGTTGTGGCTAGCACTTCAAATACTATGTTGAATAAAAATGGCAAGAGTGGTGCTCCTTGTCTTATTTCTGTTCTTGGAGAAAATGCTTTCAGCTTTTCACTGTTGAGTATGATTTTAGCTATTGGGTTATCATAAATGACTTTTATTATGTTGGGGTGTGTGCACTCTATACCTGCTTTACGGAAAGATTTTATCATAAATGGATCTTGAGTTTTGTCAGAAGCTTTTTCTGCATTTATTGAGATGATCACATGGTTTTTATTCTTCAAATTGTTAATGAGGTGTATCACATTCATTGATTTGTGTGTGTGTGTGTGGTGTGTGTGTGTGTGTATGCTAAGCCATACTTGCATTCCTGGGATAAATTCTGTTTGATCATGGTGTATGACTTATTTTTAAAATGTTGCTCAGTTTGGGTTAATAATACTTTGTTGAGGATTTTTGCAAGTGTGTTTATCAGTGATATTGGCCTATGATTTTCTTTTCTTATAATATATTTTTCTGATTTTGTATCAGGGTGATGCTGGCATCATAGAATGAGTTTGAAAGCATTGCTTCCTCTGAAATTTTTTTGGGATAGTTTGAGAAGATAGGTGTTAACTCTTCTCTAAATGTTTGATAGGATTCACCTGTGAAGCCATCTGGTCCTGGACTTTTGTTTGTTGGGAGTTTTTTTTAATTATTCAGTTTCATTATTGGTAATTGATCTATTCATATTTTTATTCCTTTCTGGTTCAGTCTTCAGAGACTGTACATTGTTGGGAAATTGTCCGTTTCTTCTAGGTTGTCAATTATATTGATGTACAGTTATTTGTAGTAATGTCTTAGGATCCTCAGTATTTCTGTGTTCAGTTGTAACTTCCTTTTTTTCCACTTTTGATTTTATTGATTTGGTCCCTTTTTTGTTTTATGAGTCTGGGTAAAAGTTTATAAACTAAGAGCCTTTTCTGGGACTGGTATCTGCTTGTTTGTGGGTAAGGCTGGTCCTAAAGCTAGAGCAAGTCACCTGTGAGTTGGGTCAGAGATTCTGGTACTGATCTCTGCCCATTGATGGATGGAGCTGGGTCCCCTGTTCTCTGGCTGCAGGGCCCTGGGGGTCCCAGATCTAGTGCCTGTTACACTGGCATGTGAGACCTGATCCTGGTGCTTCAGTGGGTGGGGCTATCTCCAGGGTAAGCTATGAGTTTGGGGATTTTAGGGAAGCCTGTCTACTAATAGGTAGGGCTATGCCTCCATCTCATTATTTGCATGGCATGAAGCATCCTTTTACTGGTGCCCACAGGCTAGTGGCATGAGTGGAACTGGGTGCTGAGGCTAATTAACAAGCTAGAGGGAGGATTCCAAAATGGTGATTGCCAGCACTAGTGTCCATGTGGTAGAATAAGCTCCTAAAATGTCTTTGTCCTCAACAGTGAGCTCCAATTGTCTCCTGCCTCTGCAGTAGACTCTCCATGATTAGCAGGTAGGTCTGACCCAGGCTCCTTTCCAATTACTGCCCCTACCCTGGGACCTAGAGCATGTGAGATTGGTGTGTGCCATTTAAGAGTAGAGTCTCTATTTCCCACAAAACATCTGGACCTCCTGAAAGAAAGTCCTGCTGGCTTTCAAAGCCAAATATTCTAGGAACTGGTCTTTCCTGGAAGGACCTCTGGTCTGAGAAACTTCATGTTGGCCTTAGACCCCTGCTGGTTGAGGAGAACCTCTGAAATTGTCATTATTCTCCTGTTTGTGGGTTGCTTACCCATGGATGACACTATGGGGCCACAGAGTCAGACACAACTGAGCGACAAAGCACACACATTACCCATGGGTATAGGTCTTGATTATACTGCCATTCTGCCCCTCCTACCCAGCTCATTGTGGTTCCTTCTGTATATCTTTTGTTGTAGAACAATTTTTTCTGGTAGGTTCTGGTTTTTTCTCATCTATAGGTGTTCTAGAAATAGTTGTAATTTTTGTGTGTCCATGAGTGGAGATAAACTCAGGATGTTTCTACTCTGCCATCTTGCCCAGTTTCACCTAATATGGGCAAAATCTCTATCCCCTGGATATCAACTTCTCCTGATGCATTCTTACCTCACAACAATTTCTTCTTTGTCTTTGTGGAGCCCACTTTCTCTTTCTGCCTGGTTTATATTGGTCTTACCCAGAGGTCCATCTTTGTCATCTTCTTTTCTCTCTACATGTTCTCTACATCACCCTGAAGATTAAACCTTACTCATATAATCTGAAATTTCTGCTCTTATCTTTGACCTTTACTGTGACATTCAGACTGATAAATGGAAGTTGTTACTGGAAAGTTCCACATAACCCCTTAATCCTCAGTAAAGCTAAAATAAAACAATTTTACTCTTCAAATTCTCTTTTTTCCCCTCCTCCAACTTGGTAGACATTATCACTTCCTACAAAGTAGATGAAGGCAGAAATGAGCAATTTATCTCACACTTCTTACTGTACCACACTTCCGCCCAAGAATACAAAATTTTCTCTCAATTTTACTTTAGTATATATATTTTTTTGAATGAAAACGTTTCTTTCCATATCAACCCTGCCATATATAAGACCCTCATAATCTCTCATTTGCCTATTACAATAACTCTGTGACTAGTCTTCCTCCATATATCATGGAAATAGATACAGTACTCAGGTGAGGAAAATACCAAAATGGCCCTCCCCAGATTTCGAGGGACAATTATGGACATTCTAGCTATAATTCATTTCTTTCCCTCCCTCTAAAGGAGAAAATCAGTGTTCAAGCTAGTGACCATGTTACTACCCAGAAAACTACAATAAATTTTTGGTGTTAATTTGAAGTTTTTAATCATTGAAGTGTGATTAAACTCAGGAATGTTAGTGATTAAAATTCCATGAGTTATGACAAAGATATATAGACATTTAACTACTATCACAATCAGGATATAAAACATTTCTGTCACTCCAAAATGTCCACTTGATTTCTTTTGCCTTCAATCTCCTTACTCCAACTGCTGATCCCTGGCAAATATCGATTTTTTTTTTCTCTTTTGCTCATAATATATTTGCATTCCCTAATCGTAAAATGGACTCATAACACATGTATATGGGTGGCTCCTTTCATTTGACATAGTGCATTTGAGATTGACTGATGTTGTGTGTATTGATATTTCATTCTTTCATTTAGCTGAGTAATTGTCCACTGTAGTATCTATTTTTGTCATTGTTATGTTTTCATCCTCAACTGTTTAGCTTATTCTTTAACACATGTGTTAGCTTCTGACTACATTTATCAGTTTGTTTCCAGCCTGTAGAATCTCAGAAGTCCAATGGCCTACACTGATTTTGTATTCATCTTTACATTATTTTCAGAACCTCAGGCTCAGATGGTCCACAAGTCATAAAGGATTATTCACAGACCTTGAAACCTAGTAGGGTTCACACAATTGAACTTTGAGGAAACTGAGATTCAGAGAGATCACATTGCTATATGTTTAGGAATATGAAACTATCTCATTATAAAGCCAAAACCTTTTTTTCCTTTCATCATAGTATGTACATATATATTTTTTTGGTGTGATGGAATGCATAGTGTGTTCTTTGATGAAAGGGAATTTTAGTTCATCAGGAGAATAAGGTGGTTTTGTGGATAATAGTAGCTAGAAGGAAATTGTTTTACGAAGAATATTGACTTTCATTAAGAAATCTAACAATGATTTTTTTAACTAAGATACAGAACATTTCTTCATTTAAATAATTACACTCCAATATAGTATGACATTAAAACGTGTCTAACTGAAGATCTTTAGGTAGTTAAAACAGTGAGTATGGTTGTGGCTTTGGGGTTTAGATAAGTTGGTTCTGTTCAGTTCAGTCACTCAGTCATGTCTGACTTTTTGCAACCCCATGGACTGCAGCATGCTAGGCCTCCCTTGTCCTCTCTGTCGCCAACTCCTGGAATTTACTCAAATTCATGTCCATTGAGTCGGTGATGCCATCCAACCATCTCATCCTCTGTCATCTCCTTGTCTTCCCGCCCTCAATCTTTCCCAGCATCAGGGTCTTTTCCAATGAGTCAGTTCTTCGCATCAGGTGGCCAAAGTATTGGAGTTTCAGCTTCCACATAAGTGCTTCTAATGAACACTCAGGACTGATCTCCTTTAGGATGGACTGGTTGGATCTCCTTGCAGTCCAAGGGACTCTCAAGAGTCTTCTCCAACACCACAGTTCAAAAGCATCAATTCTTTGGTGCTCAGCTTTCTTTATAGTCCAATTCTCACATCCATATGTGACCAGTGGAAAAACCATAGCCTTGACTAGAGGGATTTTTGTTGGCAAAGATGTCTCTGCATTTTAATATGCTGTCTAGATTGGTCATAACTTTCCTTCCAAGGAGTAAGCGTCTTTTAATTACTTGGTGGCAATCACCATCTGCAGTGATTTTGGAGCCCCCAAAAGTAAAGTCTATCACTGTTTCTACTGTTACCCCATCTATTTGCCATGAAGTGATGGGACAGGATGCCATGACCTTAGTTTTCTGAATGTTGAGTTTTAAGCCAACTTTTTCACTCTCCTCTTTCACTTTCATCAAGAGGCTCTTTAGTTCTTCTTCACTTTCTGCCATAAGGGTGGTGTCATCTGCTTATCTGAGGTTATTGATATTTCTCCTGGCAATCTTGATTCCAGCTTGTGCTTCATTCAGCCCAGCATTACCCATGATGTGCTCTGCATATCAGTTAAATAAGCAGGTGACAATATACAGCCTTGATGTACTCCTTTTCCTATTTAGATCCAGTCTGTTGTTCCATGTCCAGTTCTTACTTTTGCTTTCTGACCTGCATACAGATTTCTCAAGAGGCAGGTCAGGGGGTCTGGTATTCCCATCTCTTTCAGAATTTTCCAGTTTATTGTGATCCACACAGTCAAAGGCTTTGGCATAGTCAATAAAGCAGAAATAGGTGTTTTTCTGGAACTCTCTTGCTTTTTTGGTGATCTAGCAGATGTTGGCAATTTGATCTCTAGTTCCTCTGCCTTTTCTAAGTCCAGCTTGAAATCTGGAAGTTCACTGTTCATGTATTTTTGAAGCCTGGCTTGGAGAATTTTGAGCATTACCTTACTAGCATGTGAGATGGGTGCAATTGTGCATTAGTTTGAACATTCTCTGGCATTGCTTTTCTTTGGGATTGGAATGAAAACGGACCTTTTCCAGTCCTGTGGCCACTGCTGAGTTTTCCATATTTGCTGGTATATTGAGTGCAGCACTTTCACAGCATCAACTTTTAGGATGTGAAATAGCTCAGCTGGAATTCCATCACCTCCACTGGCTTTGTTCTTACAGATGCTTCCTAAGGCCCACGTGACTTCACATTCCAGGATATCTGGCTCTAGGTGAGTGATCACACCATTGTGATCAGCTGGGTGGTGAAGATCTTTTTTGTATAGTTCTTCTGTGTATTCTTGCCACCTCTTCTAAATATCTCTCCTTCTGTTAGGTCCATACCATTTCTGTCGTTTATTGTGCCCATCTTTGCATGAAATGGTCCCTTGGTATCTCTAAGTTTCTTGAAAAGATCTCTAGTCTTTCCTACTGTATTGTTTTCCTCTATTTCTTTGCACTGATCACTGAGGAATGCTTTCTTATCTCTCCCTGCTGTTCTTTGAAACTGCATTCAGATGGGTTTATCTTTCCTTTTCTCCTTTGCCTTTGGCTTCTTTTCTTTTCACAGCTATTTGTAAGGCCTCCTCAGGCAGGCATTTTGCTTTTTTCATTTCTTTTTCTTGGGGATGGTCTTGCTCCCTGTCTCCTATACAGTGTCACGAACCTCTGTCCATAGTTCAGCAGGCACTCTGTCTATCAGATCTACTCCCTTAAATCTATTTCTCACTTCCACTGTATAGTCATAAGGGATTTGACTTAGGTCATACCTGAATGATCTAGTGGTTTTTCATACTTTCTTCAATTTAAATCTGAATTTGGCAATAAGGAGTTCATGATCTGAGCCACAGTCAGCTCCAAGTCTTGTTTTTTGCTGACTGTATAGAGCTTCTCCATCTTTGGCTGCAAAGAATAGAATCAATTTGATTTCAGTCTTGACTATCTGGTGATGTCAATGTGTAGAGCCATGTTGTGTAAGACCACCCAAGACAGATGGGTCATAGTGGAGAATTCTGACAAAATGTGGTCCCCTGGAGCAGGGAATGGCAAGCCACTTCAGTATTCTTGCCTTAAGAACCCCATGAACAGTAGGAAAAGGCAAAAAGATAGTATACTAAAAGATGAACTCCTCAGGTCATTAGGTGCCCAATATCCTACTGGAGATCAGTGGAGAAATAACTCCAAAAATAATGAAAGGATGGAGCCAAAGCAAAAACAACACCCAGTTGTAAAGAGCAATGTTGCATAGGAACCTGGAATGTTAGGTACATGAGTCAAGGTGAATTGGAAGTGGTCAAACAGGAGATGACAAGGGTCAATGTCGACATTTTAAAATCAGAGAACTAAAATGGACTGGAATGGGTGAATTTAACTCAGATGACCATTATATCTACTACTGTGGGCAAGAATCCCTTAGAAGAAATGGAGTAACAATCATAGTCAACAAAAGAGTCTGAAATCCAGTACTTGGATGAAATTTCAAAAAGGAGAGAATGATCTCTGTTCCTTTCCAAGGCAAACCATTTAATATCATGGTAATCCAAGTCTATGTCTGACCAGTAATGCTGAAGAAGCTGAAGTTGAATGGTTCCGTGAAGATCTACAAGACCTTCTAGAACTAACGAATGCTGAAAAAAAGATGTCCTTTTCATTATAGGGGACTGGAATGCAAAAGTAGGAAGTCAAGAAATACCTGGAGTCATAGGCAAATTTGGCCTTGGAGTACAGAATGAAGTAGGTCAAAGGCTCATAGTCTGGCCAAGAGAACACTGATCATAGCAAACTCCCTCTTGTAACAACACAAGACAAGTTGGTATAAGATTGAAATAGGACATCTAAAGGGGTAGATGTGTAATGTCCATTTTAAAATGGCCAAGAAATTTTATGAAGGATATCTAAAATTAAGTCTGATTACCTTGCAATGGAAATAATATTAACAGCTTCTGTTTTCAGTGGTCTGGCATAGCTCTTCAGGTACTGGTGTTTGTGTTTGTATTGGGGTGGGGCAGTAGTTTGGGGGCTGGTTTTTTTTGTTTGTTTTATTTTTCTTCTTTCATTTCATTCATTCACTACAGTTTTTATTATTTTTTGCCAGTGCTATATTTTAACTTCAACTATACACCTTATCTTGGATGGGGAAATGGTAACCCACTCCAGTATTCTTGGCTGGAAAATGCCATGGAAAGAGGAGCCTAGTAGGGTATAATTCATGGGGTTGCAAAGAGTCAGACACAACTGAATGCATGACACATTCACCTTATAGTTTAAAAATGAATGATCAGTTTTTTATATTCAAGTGCTAAACTTGTCTCTCTCATGTCAGTTCTCTTTAGAGGTATTTAAGAAATTGTCATTTTTACAAAGGTGTCTTTGTAATAATTACAATTTTTTTATTTGAATGAAAGACATGAGGTAAAATTTCCATTGAAAAGAACATGATGTTAGTATGGTTAAATATCTGTACATAGAGCAATGTCTAAAACTGGCAGATATTTATTTCTATATTAGTCAAATGTATGATCTCTCCTTTGATCAAATTCTTTACTTGGGAACAAGTTATTACTGTTGAATATTAAGTTTCTTAGATAATCAGATGAGATGGCATTAACGCTGGCTCTTGACTGTCCTCTTATAGCCATCAATTTACCATAGATTTTTTTGGGGGAATTCATAGAAAAATTTTTAGTCTTTATAATCCTAAAAACTGTCTACTGATGATCAGCCCATGATTATTGTAATAATAATAGTAACAATAACAGTTATACATATGCTATTTAAAATGTATTTTTAGCTGACCATAATTTCGTAATTAGCAACACTTGTCCATAGGTTTATATATAGAATCTAAGTTTGACTGTAATGCTACTATTTCAACTAACTAGCTATTAGATTAGATTAGAGCTTATGAGATGAATAATATTATGTTGATTTTTAAAGATTAGGAAAATGAGGTTTTAAAATTGGGTAACAAATTTAATCTCTACTAAGAGATATGGGAATAGACTCTCCATTGAACCAACAGGTATTTATTTTATGCTAATTCTGTGCCAAAAGAATCTATTGGTTCGACAGGGGATCTATTTGTCCATCTCTTAGTAGAGATGTAAATATGTTGCCTAATTTTTTGAAATCTCATTTTCCTAATCTTTAAAAATCGATGTGTTATTCATCTCATAAGCTCTGCTGGACTCTACATATGGACATCACCAGATGGTCAATACTGAAATCAGAGTGATTATATTTTTTGCAGATGAAGATAGAGAAACTCTTTATAGTTAGCAAAAATAAGACCAGGAGTTGACTGTGGCTCAGATCATGAACTCCTTATTGCCAAATTCAGACTTAAATTGAAGAAAGTAGTGGAAACCTCTAGACCATTCAAATATGACCTAAATCAGATCCCGTATGGTTATACAGTGGAAGTGACAAATAGATTCAAGAGATTAGATCTGGTAGACAGAGTGCCTGAAGAACTATGGACAGAGGTTTGTGACATTATATAGGAGGCAGTGATCAAGACCATCCCCAAGAAAAAGAAATGCAAAAATGCAAAATGGTTGTCCGAAGAGGCCGTACAAATAGCTGAGAAAAGAAGAGAAGCTAAAGGAGAAATGGAAAGATACACCCGTTTGAATGCAGAGTTTCAAAGAACAGCAAGGAGAGATAAGAAAGCCTTCCTAGGTGATCAGTGCAAAGAAATAGAGGAAAACAATGCAATGGGAAAGACTAGAGATCTCTTCAAGAAAACTGGAGAAACCAAGGGACCATTTCATGCAAAGATGGGCACAATAAAGGACAGAAATGGTATGGACCTAACAGAAGGAGAGATATTAAGAAGAGGTGGCAAGAATACACAGAACTATACAAAAAAAGTGGTTATGCCAGATAACCACTATAGTGTGATCACACACTAGAGACAGACATTCTGGAATGTGAAGTCACATGGGCCTTAGAAAGCATCAGTAGAACAAAGCTAGTGGAGGTGATGGAATTCAAGCTGAGCTAATTCAAATCCTAAAAGTTGATGCTGTGAAAGTACTGCATTCAATATGCCAGCAAATCTGGAAAACTCAGCAGTGGACACAGAATGGGAAAAGGTCAGTTTTCATTCCAGTCCCAAAGAGAGGCAATGCCAAAGAATGTCCAAACTACCCCCATGATTACACTCATCTCATACGTTAGTAAAGTAATGCTCAAAATTCTCCGAGCCAGGCTTCAAGAGTACATGAACTGTGAAATTCCAGGTGTTCAACCTGGATTTAGAAAAGGCAGAAGAACCAGAGATCCAATTGCCAACATCCACTTGATCATCAAAAAAGCCAGAGAGTTCCAGAAAAATATCTACTTTTGCCTAGTTGATTACCCCAAAGCCTTTGACTGTATGGATCACAACAAAATGTGGAAAATTCTTAGAGATGGTAGTACAAGACCACCTGACCTGCCTCCTGGGAAATCTGTATGCAGGTCAGGAAGCAACAGTTAGAACTGGACATGGAACAATAGACGGGCTCCAAATTAGGAAAGGAGTACGTCAAGGCTGTATATTGTCACCCTGCTTATTTAACTGATAGGCAGAGCACATCATGGGTAATGCTGGGCTGAATGAAGCAGAATCTGGAATCAAGATTGCTGGGAGAAATATCAATAACCTCAGATATGCAGATGACAACATCCTTATGGTAGAAAGCAAAGAAGAACTAAAGAGCCTCTTGATGAAAGTGAAAGAGGAGAGTGAAAATGTTGGCTTAAAACTCAACATTCAGAAAACTAAGATCATGGCATCCAGTCCCATCACTTCATGGGAAATAGATGGGGAAACAATGGAAACAGTGAGAGACTTTATTTTTTTGAGCTCTAAAATCACTGCAGCTGGTGATTGCAGCCATAAAATTAAAAGACGCTTACTCCTTGGAAGAGAAGTTACAACCAACCTAGACAGCATATTAAAAAACAAAGACATTACTTTGCTGACAAAATTCTGTCTTGTCAGAGCTATGGTTTTTCCAGTAGTCATGTATGGATGTGAGAGTTGGACTGTGAAGAAGGCTGAGCGCCGAAGAATTGATGCTTTTGAACTGTGGTGTTAGAGAAGACTCTTGAGAGTGCCTTGGACTGCAAGGAGATCCAACCAGTCCATTCTGAAGGAGATCAGCCCTGGGATTTCTTTGGAAGGCATGATGCTAAAGCTGAAACTCCAATACTTTGGCCCCCTCATGCAAAGAGTTGACTCATTGGAAAAGACTCTGATGCTGGGAGGGGGGCAGGAGGAGAAGGGGACGACAGAGGATGAGATGGCCGGATGGCATCACCAACACAGTGGACATGAGTTTGAGTAGGCTCTGGGAGTTGGTGATGGACAGGGAAGCCTGGCATGCTCCAGTCCATGCAGTCACAAAGAGTTGGACATGACTGACCGACTGAACAGAATTATTTGCACTGAATATGTGCCAGTCATTGAGAAGGACACTAGGAAACAAAGGTTCCTGACTTTGAAATGTTCGATTTGAACAGTCATGGAATTCCCCAATGAAAGTGTTTTGAGTAAAATATTGGTTTAAAACACCAGCTATTATATTTTTGAGATTAATTTATATTTTCAAATATGATTTTTTTCTGTATTTCTATGTTGGGAAGAAGAAAAAAGGAAGAAAATCTCAAACTGGCAGACCTGCTTATCATAAAGTTCTTTTTCATTTTATGCTTTGTTTTTTCTATTAGAAAGTTAACTTATAGAGGACAGGAAAAATAACACTTTTTCCCAGCTCTTCCACGTGTAAATACAACACTGCAGCTATAAACTGGATTGTGAGAGATAGTTTCCATTTTAAAGATAAAGAAATGGATTCTCAAACCCATAGAAAATAAGTAGTTAGTTGAAATTGTGGATTATGCTCAACATTGTAACTTCATCCAATAAAATCTTGATAATAGAAATCTTATTCCATTCTTCCTTTATACAATCTCTTCAGTTTGCTTTTTTTCCTTGTTTAAACAGGGCTATAGTTTTAATGATACCTGTATATCCTAAGTGAGTGTTTCTTGAAAGCAGGACATGAACTATTGAATGTGATTTATTTGGAAAGTAACCCCCGGTTCACAGGAGTGAGAAAAGCAAGAAAGAGCTAAAGAAAAAGGATGAGCAAGGATGGCATCTCTACTGGAGTCTTACTGCACTGTGATTGCAGGGAGACTCTCAGGAATATAAATGGCACCAAAGTTAGTCCATCCTTGAAGCCAGGGGCAGGCTTTTGTCCCCTATTCCAGTCCATCTTTGGGGAAGGGCAGTTTTCCAAGGAAGTGGCAGCTGTGACGCGCTGACAGCCAGCTCTCAGAGCAGCTGAGATGGTGCTCCAGCAGGCAAACAGGTTCTGGACGGGGCCTCTCCACCATCCACTGTGCACTGGTATTTTAGAGCACCTACGGTTTATAGTGCTGTGTTGAATTTCTTTAAATTCACATTTGTGTATCTCCCAAGGCCATTGTGAGCATGTAGTGATTGCTAATGACTCAATATCAAATTACCTAGAGGCTCAATAACTAGTGAGCCAGAAAAGCCTATTTTGTAGAAAGATAAAGGTTGGTTTTTGACTGATTGGTCTGTGGCTTACTTGGAATTACACCCAGTGCCTTCATGTTCAGCCCTTCAGTGTAAACTTACTATGAAAATGCAGCATATATAATAGCAACAGTGAAGCCTATGTAAACTATTTTTTATGACTGTTTACCCCTAATTATTATGTGGCTTGGCATCATGGCATTCTCAGGAAATGTGGGCAATCATCTAGGTATTTTTCGATCTGAAAAACATTGCTTCGAGCTCATAGTGTGTTAGATTCTTTTGCCATTTTCTTTTGTTCTCTGTCACTGAAGCAAAAATGAGGCCTAGTATACAGCACACTTTATTATAATCATTTACACAAACCTTTTATCTGAAGAAAATATTCAATAACTGTGAACTGAATCAAACCTGATGGGTTGGAATAAAGAATGCTAAATTTTACAGCCTGATTCTCCTAGATGAAATACATGTCACACATTCTTGATTACATTGATGCATTTAATAAAGGATCCACCCCCTCAACACCCCCCGCCCAGCACACACCACCCGCCAAGGCATTTTTGTTAAAGGGAATACAAAAGCAGAAGTTTTTGTTTTTCTCCTCCTGATTTTCTTTTCTCTGGCTCTGTTTACACTGACATCTGAAATAATAGAGTCCAGCACGGAGATGCCTGGTGGAATGTTAAATGCAGTGTGTCTCTGCCACCCTGGTCTATATGAAGGGGTATCAGTATTTTATTTGAAACCGTACGTCAGTTTGGGTTTTATCCTATGATTATCTAAATTAGGGTCTATGTTTAGCGAGACAATAACAGCCACAACAACCCACAGTTTAGTAAAGCCAAGGATAACTTTAAAAGAAAAGTCACAGATGAAAGAGATGACGCTTCCCTCTTATGTATAGTCTTACATGCTTTTGTTTACCAGCTGAATTTTAGAGGAAAATGAGAGTATTTCATCCAGAATAGAACACATGATTATAATTCAGCAGGAAAATATGGAATAAAAGTAAAAAGAATGAGAAAGGCAACTAAAAGTTCTAGTATAAAAATATATTATCATAAGATACTATCTGAAAATTACTTAAATCAGTAAATAGTTAGGTTCCATTCCTAACAAGCATAATCTTTAATTAAGAAATAAGATAACTAATAACAAACAAACTTTTATTTTATGGGCCTTTTTAAGAAACCATAGCTTATTTATAGACATTGAGAGGCAGTAAGTATATCATTTTGACCATAGGAACCAAGTCTTTAAAAGTCATGCTTGAGTTTTAAGAGACATTGAAGATAGTTTCAATATATTTCTTTAAAGGCTAAAGAATGCTTTGAAAATATACTTATAAAATATGTTAGTATCATTTGGGACCTAAATAGCTGAAGGAATTATAGAGAAGTGTGAAGGACAATAGGAATATACCACACATTTACAACAAACAAGGTAAGAGTAATTTTTATAACTTTATTGTTTGAAAGTAATGAATTTATCTCTGTAATGCATTGATTTTTTTTCTTACAACTTGAATGTAGCAAGTTTATTTGATAAAAAGGTTCAAAAGAATATGTCATATAAACATTTTTAAGGTTTGCATATTTTATTACATCTGTACTGACTTACTAAAATGAATATGGTATCATCTATCCGGATTCACTAGACTATGAGTCATTTGGAAAACAAATAGCTCTTTTTAATTAGGTGAAGGTTTATCCCTTTATGTGCTACAATGATTTGCTTCGGGGTTTAACTATCTTTAGTGAAATTTTAAAAAAATATTTTGTGTGTGCATATGAGTAAAGAGTATGAAGACAATTTAGGGATTAGGCATCATGTTAAAGCTCGTGGGCTCTGTCCTTCACTGCAGATAGAATTTTAGTTCTATCACCTAACATCACTTCTTTTGTTTTTGGAAGTTGCTTAAATTTTGGAAACTTTTAAAACTGAGATATAAGGGTAATGTTATATATCTCCTGAAATTATCTTAAAAATTAAGTTTGAGCTTATACAAGGATACTAGCACTCATCCACTCCTGGGATGGTTCGGGATCATTATAGCAAACATCAGTGGAGTGATTAAGATTATTTCTTATTCCTAGTCATCTCTCCTCCAATTTGTTCCCTTAATCTTTGGTGAGCCTTGAGGAATCTCTTTTTTTTTTTTTTTAACCCCAAGAAGGAAGAAGAATTAAAAACTAAACACACGAAAAGCTTAAAATAGTTTAATCACTATACTAATAGCCTGCAATGTGTTGTTCAATAAGTAGTCACTATCCATATTTAATTTTAATTAAAATTAAGAATCCAGTTCTTTAGTTTCACATTTCAAGTGCATGATAGCCACAGTAGCAAGTGGCTAACTATATCAGTGCAGAAAACAAATCGTTCTATCATCACAGAATGTTCTGTTGGGCTGTGCTGATTTACAATGTTTAAAGCTTTATTTGTGTTGTGGAATTCTGAAGATGAGGGGAATGTGGCTCTTGCTTCATGTAACTTAAGTGTAGTGAAAAAATAGATATTTGGGGAAGTGTTTGGGAAAATGTAAAAAAAAAATCAGTGATGCAGATGATGAGTAATCTGAAGAACACGGGAAAGTTAAACAGTTCAGGATTTAAAGGAAGGAAGGATTGAGCTGAGACCTAAAGCATAATTAGTATTTGTGATCTTCTTAGTGTATGAAGCATGATAGAATGTAGCAGCATGTACCTACTTGCTGGAGAAGAAATGGGGAAGGGGTGAATTTATGTGCACAAGAACTCTTAATATTTTCTTTTAAAGTGTGTCGTATCTTACAATGAATATATGTTACTTTAATAATCCAAATTATATTTTTATTCTAAAAGAATCATGGTATCTTTGTAATATTTGAAACCTTTTGTTTCTATCCTCATCTTCAAATGAATTTGTTTTCATCTGTTTCTATTCTCATCTTTTCACTGAAAAAGATGTCTTCTCTCACCCAAGAGTAATGTATTCTTTAGAGTTTGAATATTCTTCATTCCTATCTCATCTTAGACGTTGCTTCATATTCACTCTTTTCCAGTCTTAAAACATACCTTCTCTGTTATTTTCCTTCATATATGTAAGGGTTATTTCAACCTCCTGTTTGGCTCTATCTTTCTGTCACTTTTATAAATTTTCTAAAAGAATGCCCTCCATTTGCTTTCTATAATTCTCACTTATAATTTACTCTGCAACTCTGAAATTCAGTATTTCCCCTCACTATTAACCGGGTATATCTTTTACCAAGATCTCCAATTACTGTTGCCAGTGATTACCATTGTCAATTCTAGCAGACTCTTTATAGTCCATCCTTTTCTTGGTTAAATAGGTAAATCTAGTGGACAACATATGCTGATCACTCCCAAATCTGTTTCTGCCCCAGGTCTCTCTGATAGATACCACATACACAACTGACCACATATGTAATTGATTATTAAATATTTCCATCAGGATGTGCTATAGGCATTTCAAACTCAGCTTTAGTACAAACTGATCATCTCACCAAACCCCCTTCTTTCTGCTCCTTCAGTATTTTTTTTTTTTTTTTGGTAATTTGCACCACCATGTATTCATTTCCCCAAACGAGAAGCTTAGAAACCCCTCCAAATATGTTTGGTTTAGCAATGACTGGGAGAAGGCAATGGCACCCCACTCCAGTACTCTTGCCTGGAAAATCCCATGGATGGAGGAGCCTGGTGGGCTGCAGTCCATGGGGTCACACAGAGTCGGACACGACTGAGCAACTTCTCTTTCACTTTTCACTTTCATGCATTGGAGAAGGAAATGGCAACCCACTCCAGTGTTCTTGCCTGAAGAATCCCAGGGACGGGGGAGCCTGGTGAGCTGCCCTCTATGGAGTCGCACAGAGTTGGACACGACTGGGGCGACTTAGCAGCAGCAGCAACAGCAGCAATGACTCTCAGATCTTTAGAATTCCTCCAGTCCATGTTTCTACCTCCACCATCATTGGTTTAGTGAAAGAGTAAACTTCATCACAGTCTCTAACCTTTTAATTTTCACTCTTTTCAATTCATTCTTCACACTGCCTCCAGGATAATCTTTCTGAAATTCAGATCAGCTATATCATTCTGTTTCCTTTTGTATTTCCTTTATTTTTAACTTTTCTACTCAAGCTCTCTGGTAGTTTCTCTTACTTCTTAAAGTAACCATTGCTTAGATAATTATGTTTCTTGTTAAAATAACACAGAATCTCCAAGGTCTTTGTATAGTACTGAGGATCTCCAGAAAAGCACCCAGGTCTGACACTTCTGCAGTTAAACCTTTGCTGCAGGGTGTCTCAGAGTCACTACTGCTACCAAAGTGTTAGGTCCTGGACATACCAATTTTTAGTTAAATCGTGGTCCTAGATAAGATCCATTCTATTCTACACAGTATTCAAAGAGTGTTTAAGTTTAAATAAAATTATAACCAAATGTTATCAAGTATGTTTATGAAAGCTATATGGAGAAAAAAAAGTCAGCAAGGAAAATAACAAAGGTAAAGATTTACTGTTTTGTTATTTCAAATCTTGCTGCCTTCTTTGCTTTTAAACAAGCTTTAAATCTGGACCTTTTAGGCCAGCATTTTATGTGAAACAAAAGTAGCTTCTCATAACGCATTAGCCCTGCTCTGCTGCGCCGTGAATAAACACGTCAGGAGCAATGTAGCTCTGCTGTTTCCATTGCCCTCTGTCTGCACAGGTGCTGCTGCCAGCATCTGGCAGCACTTGAATGTGGACTCCCATCATTATGGGGGTGTGATCCACATCTAAAAATCCAGGGTTGGCTGGCTCTATCCTGGCAGAATAAGCTTGATGATGTGCAAGTTATGCTGAACCTTTCCTATAAAGTGTAATACAAGCATACCTCATTTTATTGTTTCACTTTATTGCACTTTGCAGATACTGTTTTTTTGTTGTTTTTTTTTTAACAAATTGAAGATTTCTAGCAAACCCATGTCGAGCAAGTCTGTTGATGTCATCTTTCCAACAGCATTGCTCGTTTAGTGTCTCTGTGTCACATTTGGTAACTCTTACAGTATTTCAAACTTTTTCATTATATTTGTTAATGATCTGTGATATCAGTGATCTTTATTACTACTACAATTCACTGAAGGCTCAGGTGATAATTAGCACTGTTTAGCAATAAAGTATTGGAAGGTATGTTTGTTGTTTTTTAGGACATAATGCCATTGTACATTTAATAGACTACGGGATTGCATAAACAGAACTTTTATATGCACTAGGAAACCAAACTGTTCATCTGACTCACTTTATTGCAGTATTTGTGTTATTGCAATATTCACTTTATTGCAGTGGTCTAGAACAAAACCTGAAATATCCCCAGGGTATGCCTGTATGGGACTAATATGACACTACATTTAGAAGAATTCAATGACTATTTCCTGGCCATTGTGAATAGGAAACTTGCTCTTCATATGTAACTAGGACCCATCTCAACAGACAGTTGGCTCAGTGGCTTAATTTTCATCAATTTCATCATTAGGAAAGGCTTATTCGTTATTCTCAAATTACTTTCTTAGTTTCCAATATTCTATCAGTTTATTTATGCCAAATAACGCTATACAGAAAATTAGTTTAAAAATTTGAAGATAAGTTTTATAGTAAATTTGTAGGAGTTGAGGTAAGATGGGGCACAGGAAAGCCACTTTTTGATTACAAACTAGATAGTCACTGAGAAACTTACATTTTAGAAAAAGTTGTAGAAATGCAAATCTCTAAATTTTGTCTTTACAAAACAAGACTGATTCTGTACGAATTATATAAAATATGGTTTTCTTTCTTTAGTTCCTATGTGGATTGTCTTTTTAAAACCACTCTATTAATTGGCCCTATGTGAGTACCTACACTACATGATACTAATAACCTGGAGTCATCTAATAGAACTGGATATTCCTAGATTTTCAAAGCATTCTCTTTAGCATATCTTCTAAGTGAAGTTTAATTGCAATCAAAATATTTCACAAATCTAACACCAGTGAACTCTGAATTGAAACCTCTACCAACAAGTCTGTGTCTTTTGATCAGAGTCAGAAAGAACCTTTGAAATCATGTAGCTTGTTAATTTATAAGTTTGCTTATCTCACTTGGGGAAATAATTAAAAAGAATACAGATTTCTAGGACTTATCACAAACTGATATAAACCTGAGGATCTGGGTTTTTAGAAAATTTTTTAGTTGTTGCTGGTGCTGATGGGAGCCAGTTTGGGAAAAATAAATTCATTCCTTCCAGTTTATAGAAAACTGAAGCAGACCATGAGAGGCAAAGTGACTTCCCCAAATAGTGCTATATAAAGAACTCCAGGGATTATTTAAAAGAATGGAAACTGTATGAGTTTCTGTGATTTCAGTATAATGGATGTTGACTAGGAATAAACTTTTCTGCTTCTTAGATGTTGTTAGACCAGGTTCTGAGTACATTATGTTTGCTTGAGATTGCTGTCATAAATTGAGGTGATGCTAATAAATATGTGTGACAAGAACAAGGCATATTACTGTCAATAATACTATGCATTTTATAATTTACTTTCCATATTCCTCTGAGAAACCGAACATGATATTTTCCTTCAATGTTCATCTTTGTGGTTTTATAAGCTGGATTTTCAAATGACATTGTAATGCAGCATTTTGTTTGAAAAATATACTCACTTGTTCCATAATGCAACACTCCTAAAACATGAGCAATCACTTCTTAGGCTGCTGCAAACTCATAATGATGCTAAATTCTTGCCAAGTCAATAGATTCAACTAGAGAAACCATTACATGAATCATAAATCATGACAGAGGACCCATATAATACCTTACATTTGTTTTGAAATCCAAAGAACCATGCATTAAAATAAAAGCTAAAGCTAAAGTCTATAATGATCATTACCAATTTCTGCTTGTTGATATCCCTCACTTTTTAGCCAACACCTCACTGATGATAATAAGCACTCTGGAACATTTACATGGTTCAGAATGCAGCTCTCAGTGCTCTTGGTAGAACAGCACTATAGGTCCTTAAAGAACGATGTGTTTACAATAGTAATTACTCTAATGCTGAATTGAAATGGCAATGCTCTCTTTGGAAAATCATGACTGTACCATTATTTACTGGTCCTAGCAAGAACCATTTAGCTTTTATACAGCAGACAATCCTTTAGTTTTTGCCATTGTTAAAATATCTTTAAGATATACTAGTCAGTGTACTTTCCTCTGAAAGGCAGAGGACTGTGTCCTTGGTCAATCATCACAGTGTGCTTTGAAGCTTTACCATAAGGTCCACTTACGGTCTTACCTATCAAGTTAGTAGTAGTCTTTGACAGTATCATCTCTGTTCCTAAAGAACATATTCAGATTCAGTGTGACCGCTGCAAAATGAGAGGTAAAAACAGAACATCTCTAAGGAGCTTTGAGCTCTGAAGACCTGTAATAGTTTCTGCATGAGCGGTTGGGCCACATCTGTACTGGCCCTTGTTTATTATCTTAAATTTCTAGTGTCAAACCACTTCTGCTATCTTTAGATTTCTTTTAAAAGCAAAGAGACCTTGCTAATTAATGGAGGTTTAATCTTAATTAGCTAGTAGGAAAAATAATCAGAACCGCAATTTGGTGAGCATTACAGTTGATCAAGTGAGGTCAATGAGTACTATCTGACAACAAACCTTGTCAACAATGTCTGCTAAAATACTTCTTTATTTTACATTCCCTCTTATATCCACCTGAGTTCTCTGGTCTTGTCTACCATCCTAAGGTTCAGAAACATAGCAGAAATAATTCAGATTTTTCAACAGTTGGGATTTAGTATTTTTATTCTTGAGTTCCTGTCATGCTATCAGAAAAATGGGCAAATGTATACAGATAATCCAGTCTGTTTAAGTTTATCCTGAGATCACAAGCTGGAATCAAGATTGCCAGGAGAAATATCAATAACCTCAGATATGCAGATGACACCACTCCAGTGGCAGAAAATGAAGAGGAACTAAAGAACCCCTTGGATGAAGGTGAAATAGGAGAGTGAAAAAGCTGGCTTACAACTCAACATTCAAAAAACTAAGATCATAGCATCCAGTCCCATCACTTCATTGCAAATATAGGGGGAATATGTGCAAACGGTGATAGACTTTACTTTCTTGGGCTCCAAAATCACTGTAGATGGTGACTGCAACCATGAAATTAAAAGATTGCTCCTTGGAAGAAAAGCTATGACAAACATGTATAGTGCATTAAAAAGTGGGGGCATCACTTTGCCAATAGAGGTCCGTGTAGTCAAAGCTATGGTTTTTCGAGTAGTCATGTACGAATGTGAGAGTTGAACCATAAGGAAGGCTGAGCACTGAAGAATTTATACCTTTGAACTCGTGCTGGAGAAGACTCTTAAGAGTCCCTTGAATGGTAAGGAGATCCAACCAGTCAATCAGAAAGGAAATCAACCCTGAATATTTGTTAGACGGACTGATGCTGAAACTGAATCTCCAATACTTTGGCCACCTGATGCAAAGAGCCAACTTATTGAAAAAGACCTTGATGCTGGAAAAGATTGAGAGCATAAGGAGAGGGGGACAACAGAGGATGAGATGGTTGTATGGCATCATCAACTCAATGGACATGAGTTTGAGCAACTCCGGGAGATAGTGAAGGACAGGGAAGCCTGGCATGCTGTAGTCCATGGAGTGGCAGAGTCGGACATGAATTAGCCACTGAACACAACAACAACAACTGGGGTGTTTTATAGTTATTATGATAGGTGACTTTCTTTCAACAGTTTGGGGGTTGTGACATGCTATTATTGCCTTATGCTTTAAAATAATGTTCTTAAATATTGAGTAAACTAAAAATATAAACTATGTATAAAGTATAAGAAATGATGATTCAAATGTTCATCCCATTGACTCTTGGTCTAAGAAAATGGTAATCATTCCCTTTGGAATTTGCCTTGTAATCCTCCTGAATGTCATTCCCTTTACTCTCTGCTCAGGTGAAATTAAATAATAGACTTTGTACTTAACTTTTGCTTTGCTTTTTGACATTTGCTGCATATCTTTATATGCCGACACAATGTAATGTTTAATGTTTTTATGGTTCTAAAGAATTATATTTTACAGAACTGTCTTTATAATTTGTCTTTAAATTGGACATTATGTTCAGGAATTCATTCTTACTGTTTAAGGATGCAATACATTCATGCTTACTGTTGTCTCATACAGCATAATGTCACAATTTTTGGTTTATTCCTTTGTTAATATACATTTAGATTGTCCCCATAAATATTCAGTCTTATTATGAGCACTTTTGTCTAAGTATGCCTGTGTTAGAGTTCTTTAAGGTAAATATTCACATGTTGAATTATCGGGTTGCAGGTTTAGCTTTGTGAGAGAGTATCACTTTGTTTTCCAAAATGATTGAAGCCCTTGGCACTCATGACATCATTTTATAAACGTTTCATTTACCTATTTCTGTGGGTACAAAAAAATTGTTTCATAATTTTACTTTTATTTCCGTGATTAATTCTGTGGTTGAACATAATTTTATTTGCTGCTTATGATGAATCTTCTATGACATGCTTTTATGTGGATATTTAAAACCACTTTTTCTATTAGGTTGTGTGTGTTTTTAATAGACTTACAGGATCAACCCATTTTTTCCCAGTTTCTGGGTTGTGATATCATAAGACTTTATTAACCATTCCCTTTTGCATATGTAACTTTGTCTTAAGATACACTTCCCTAACTGACAACATAATGATATCCTTTTATATTATCTGATAGGTTATATTTGATCTTTATATTTTAACCAATTAATTTATTTGTATAGGATGTGAGGGAGTAGCTCAGTGCCACAATTTCCTGACCTTAAATAGTAGTCTCAGTAACATTTATTAAGCTCTATCTTTTCTCCATTGACCTATTATAAATCTAATTCTATATTCAGTATAATTCGATATAACTCAAATCTAAGTCTATATAAATCAAATTACCAATTATGTGTGGGCTTTTGTTGGGGGCAGGTGAGGGGGATGAGAGTGCTGTTCAGTTGGTTTATTCTTTAAACAATACCAGATTATTTTAATTACTATAACTTTCTAATACTTCTTGCTATTTGGTAAGGTAATTCTTCCCACATTTTTGTCTTTCTCAAGAGTGTCTTACCTATTACTGGGTCTTTGTACTTTTATTTACATTTTTCATTTAGCTTTTTAAATTCCAAAAAATGAGAGTTTGAAATGTTAACTGATATTGATCAAACTGCTGATCAATCTGGGAAGAATTGATATCCATATAATATTGAGACTCTTGATTCACTGTTCATGGCATAGTTTCTATATTTAGGTCTGCCAATAGATTATATGTCTATAAAGATTTCATATTTTTTGTTAAATTTTTATTGTGAACTTTCTATTTCAATGATATTATCAGTAACATCTTCAAAGAATTACATTTTTAAATTAATAGACTTTGTTCTGAAATTCTAAAACTATTACAAAAATAATCATTGCAGAGTATTGAGTAGAGTTGCCTGTTCTAAATGGCAGGTTTGTATCAGTTATCTGTTGATACCTAGTAGTTTGTATATATCAATCCCAACCTCTCAACAGATCCCCTGGTAACCATAAGTTTATTTTCTACATTCATGACTCTGCTCCTGTTTCGCAAATAAGTTCATTTGTACTCATTTTTTAGATTCCACATGTCACTGATATCATATGATATTTGTCTTCCTGTGTCTGGCTTATTGTACTTCACTCCCTATGACAATGTCTAGGTCCATCCATGTTGCTACAAATGGCATTAATTTTGTTCTTTCTAATGCCTGACTAATAGTCCACTGTATATGTGTACCACATCTTCTTTATTCATTCCTCTGCTGATGGACATTTAGTTTGCTTCCGTGTTCTGGCTATTGTAAATAGTGCTGCAATGAACACTGGGGTGCATGTGCCTCTTTTCAATTATGGTTTTCTCTGGGCATATGCCCAGGAGTGAGATAGTTGGGTCATATGGTAGTTGTATTTTTAGTTTTTTAAAGGAACCTCCATACTGTTCTCCATAATGGCTGTGCCCATTTACATTGCCACCAATAGTTCAGGAGGATTTCCTTTTCTCCACATTCTCTTCAGCATTTATTTTTTGTAGATGTTTTGAGGATGGCTATTCTAACTGATTTGAGGTGCTACCTCATTGTAGTTTTGATTTGCATTTCTCTAATAATTAGTCGTGTTGAGCATCTTTTCATGTGCCTTTTGGCCACCTGTATGTCTTCCAGACTTATTTTGATAATGTTGACCACTGGGACAGTTACTTACCGTTCAGGTATTTTGCAGAACAGTCTGCTTTTTTTTCCTCATGATTATACTGGGGTTATGAATTTTAGGGAGAAAGACCACAGAGGTAAAACAGCAGTTTTATAAAGGACATTTACTAGCTACGTGATTTAAGACTGTTGATTTTCACCTTGATAACTTGGCTGAAGTAGTATTTATCCAGATACTCCACCATTGTAAGTTATTCTGTTTAATTTGTTCCATTCCCATTCTGTACTTCTGGAGGTAAATCACTATGTATAACCCAGTTCAGGACTTGGGAGGTAAGCTTTTTGCTATGGTGAGTAGAAATTTGTACTATTTTTTTCTTATAATAAGCACATTGCTGAGCTGTTTCATTACTAATATTTATCTATTTTAGCTCTTTTTAAAAAGATAAGCAATAACATCATCCATAAATAATATCAGTTTTGGTTCATACATTCTGATACTTATTTCTTTTAATTACCTTCTTGTGTTGGCTAGATGTCTGAGGACAATACTTAATAGAATTGTAAATATTAAATAGCCTTATCTTTTCCCCTGATCTTGCTGCATTTAGTTTATAGTGAACCCTAGTTAATTTTTCCAAAGAATCTTACAGAAGCAAGCATGGAAAGACACATTTTCCAACAAAATATGATAGGTTGTATTCTGTTGCAGTGATTATAATAATAAAAAATTCAGCTTTGTTGTCAACATGTTCAAATGACCTAAAATGCGTCACAGATGAAAATCCTGATAGGAGGTATACACGTCTGTGGGAAACTGCCTCCTCTCTTGTCTCCTATGCTTATCTGGTCCTCCTCTCTGTGCGCCTGGAAGTTCTCTCTCTCTCTTCTCCTAGGTCTTCATTCTCCTGTTTCTTATATATAGTATCTGTTCTTGGCTCTACTTCTTTACACTTTCTCCTCTAGGTATTCCCATTTTCCTCTCATTGCAGCTTCTGCCACTATGTTTCTTTTTATCAGTGAATTCTTTCTTTGAAACTCCATCCCCACATTCCACTGCCTGTGAGATACATGAGCATTATTCAGTCCGATGGATCTAAGATCCAGCCTACTTTCTCTCCTCCTTCCCTAACATTCACATATATACATGAATCCCATTATCCCTCTCGCAGTTACCAGGCTCAACACTTTGAAATCATTTTGACTTCTCACTTTCAAACCTGGAAGAAAAATTTAGTATGTTATAAAGGTACACATCTAGACACTGAAAAAGATACAAAGATGAGTGTGACATATGCTCTGCATTGACAGACAGTAAACAAACAGCCATTGCATTACCTTTGGATAAGAAATCCAAAGATATACAAGATACAAAGATGCTTTCCTGTCTGTTTCTCCTTTTCAATCCCTAATATCTCTACTAAGATTTAAATGTGGTTTTTATATTATTTCTGTTCCTTACACAGACAACTTCACATGTTTTATATATATATATATAAATATATTTATATATTTATATTTATTTACATTTGCATATTATATATATTATATTTATATTATAATATATTTATATACTGTAAAGTATATATATACTTTAAACTATAAAGTGTATATATATACTTTAAAAACATAAAAAATATATATTTATATTTATATATTTTATATACTTCTATATATTTATTTATATAAATAATAAATATATTTAAATATATTAATATGTTATATATATATATACACATATACTGTAAAGTCAGCCTTTTACCAATATTACAGTTCTGGTAACATTTCTATCTTGCTAAATCATCTTCAACTAGGTGCTTTCAAGTCCTGACCCTGACTTTCAAAGCCCTCTTCAAAATGATGGTGTTTGTTTATTTTTTTCATGTGTATCATCAATGCCCTATTAAGCTTCCCAGAAAAATATTGATGGAATTCAGTCAGTATGACTTGAGAGTAAGATGGACATTTGAATGGACTTTTACCTGATGCAAATTTTTTTCCAAAAAAGAGGCAGAGTAGACTATTAGCCTTTTAGGTGTTCTGTAGTATTGCTCCCATCTGCTTACAACGTTTAATTCACTAATTCAAGGAAAATCAGAACTGTTTTTTTAACCTGCTCCTGACCTATTGTACTCTCATGGAGAAGTCTGTCTTTTGTTGTCTGCTTGCCTATAAAATAGTAATCAAAATGTTTAATTACTGAATATCAACAGATGAATTATTTTCATTGTAGATAACCTGACTTCAAATCCTCTTTGGCTTAATTACACACAGTAGTAGAAGCTGTCGTTAGCTGGAAGTAAATACTGACTCCTCTCTGCTTCACTCTTTCTCCAAGCAATTTGCTGCCCTGCAAGAGCACTTTTAGATAAAAAAACATCATATTTTCACATTCCTGGAAATTTCTGGACGGTTACTTCTTAGCTACTTCTGAGCTGATAGAATTTTATTAATCTGAGGAGGCAATGCTAGTCTGTAGCTGGGAGTGAAGAGCAAGATGACAGGACTAGAGAAGGAAACATTGACATTTTCTCATCTTCTGTATCAATTAAAAAAAATAGAAATGTCTTGTTATTTAATGATGTGACTGTCAAATAGCAGGTGTTTAACTCAGATAAGTTCTGAATTTAGCTTGAATTGGTATTATGCCTCCTATGTATCTGTGACCTTTGGGTATATTACTTATTCTCTCTTAGCCTCTGTCAAGTGTAAAATGGGCATTAAATAAGATTGCACTTAGAACATGCATCAAACATATGGATAAAGACTTGTAATATAAAGAGAGGCAAAACACTAGCAGTATAAATCACAGTCCCTAACTGTAGCATGTTAGAAATGTCAAATCTTGGGTCCCACTCCACTTGTACTGAATTGGGAACCCTGTGGATGGGGGTCAGATATCTGTGTATGTTAACTAGACCTTCAGGTAATCCTTAAGCCTGCTGCTTTCAGAGAACCAATTAGGCAAAGTATGAACCAATGAAACACTATAGGCTACAATTATGGTAAGCAGCAGAGAATGATTATATTTTCTATGGTTGTGGAAAATTTGAGACAACCAGTACTTTTGAGCTGGTAACTTATCATGAATATGAGAAGCAATTCAAAATAGATAGGTAAGCTTAGTTTGGAAAAATTAGGAGATTTTGCCTTGGAGAACAAGTTGAGAATGGGACTTATGTCACCATGTCACACTTAGAGAACTAGAAGTTCATTAGGACAGGAGAGACAGGGAATGTATTCAGTTGAAAGAATTTCTGTGTTTCCAAACTGCAACATAAAATTTTTTAAAATATCAAGTCAGATTTTTGTTTCACCATAAAACTTCCAGCAGCTGATGGCTTAGTACTGGAACCACATCATCAAGAGAGAATTGTCAAATTGGTTTATTTCTCTCCCCTGTTCTTGTTTCATTGTAAGAAAGATTTGGAATGACAGGCTAGTTGTAACTCAGGTAGGATTTCTTGGCTCTCCTCTTTTGGTAGCAAGGATTTGAAACAACAGACTGGTTACAGATCAGCTACATTTCAAGCAGACAGATCTTTCATTAAACAGACTGCAGATAGTACAGTTTCCAGACATGGGAGCAGACCAACCCCAAAGAAGGGGCCATTATTCCTCTTGGATTCCCTTTTTATACTTCCCATTTCCTCCTCTTGGTTCTGCTCTGTGCAAAATAGGGCTTATACCACCAATTAGGAAATGGAATGCAATCAGGGAAGGGGGCGTGTCTGGGCACATACGAAATAGGGCTTTTAACATATTCATCTGGGCAGGCATGGACTGAGTTTTGATTGATGGCTGTAAATTATATAACAGACTCTCTTGCACATGTCTTTCCCATAATTCAGTGTGCTATAACAAGATGTGTGTATGTATAGAATATTTATGAACCCTTAACAGGCTCCTGGCTGCCTAAGGTTACTTGAGGACACAGCTGTGCATAAGGGTGCATGTGCAGGAGTTGGAGAAGCCCTTATGGTTTGTTTGTATCCACTGTGTGCAGAGGGCACATGTGCAGGAGTTGGAAAAGTCTCTGTGGTTATTATTGTAGCATATCTGTGGGCTCTCTTGGGTGTCTCTGGGGTGAGATCTTGATAACAACTGGCATCCTTTTCCCCAAGGCCACCCTTCCTTGCTCATGCCTAACTTCCTACCTAATAGGAATAATAGAAACCTTGGGATGAGGTGAGGGAATCTCTGTTCTCAAGATTTTAGGATTCTTAAATCCCTAAACGAAGTGAGATCAAGGAAAAGATGAAGTTGAAAGTCCATCACTTGCAACAGATGTAAATTCTTTAAAATGTAATCTAGTTCTCTTAGTCATAAACATTTGTAAATGTTAAATATTTATGAGTGTTCCAAACTGTGTGGATTGGAGCTGACCTACTTTTGAGGTATTCCTTTCTTGAATGAATTATTGGAAGGTCAGAATAAGAAAAACAGAAACCACAAACAAGCACTACTGGCAAATGAAAGAATGTTTTTCAGTGAAGTGCTCCGCTTGACTTCACCCAGGAAATTCACGACTACCTCGAGGCAAAGAAATGCCTCTTCACTCCTGACCCTCAGCTCTGCGTTCTGCCTTGCTATTCCCCCACCCCCTTGGCTAGGAAAACGCGATCCTATTAATATTTGCATGTTTTATTCTGACTTTGAGGCATGAATTTTGGTAGTTAAATTGTCAACTTGTATGGCATGTTAGGACAGAATGGTTCCGGAACTGTTCTAAATTGTTCAGCAGTCTTCTGGGCTGTTATGTTACCAACATCACTGTCTAAGGTAAGAAATCCAGTTCATGTGTGTGTGTGTGTTTAATATTTTTCTCTTCTTCCTTTTGTCTTCAGTAAGTATTACTAAGTCTAACATCATGGGTAGGGGAGTTACTAGGTTTTGGACTTAATGTCTCAAATGTCAACATCAAAATACAGTTCTTGAACTGTACCAAGGAATTTATTTTTTCCACCACATCATTCATTTGCCAAAAAATCCCATTTATCTGTTAATTTTTATTGCTCTATTATTATAACTGTTCTTAATCCTAGTTAAGAGGACTATATTGTGTGAGTCTTCCAGATTTTCCTAATTTAACACTCCAGAAACCTGTTTTCTTTCTTTCTGTTTTTTAAGCACACTTCCCTACATCCTCAGGTACTTTACACCTCCACACAGCTCCTCTTGCTCTTGATCACACCAGCTCCTCAGACTCACAGCTTGTGGAGAACAATCCGCCCACATCCTGTGTGCAACAGAGTCTCAAAGCAAATGTGGCGTCTCCTAAATCCCTAAGATGATTTCCAATCCACTACTTGATTTCTTTAAAAACTTTTCTTTACATTTAATTCATATCTTTATTTAAGTGATACATGGATATATACTAAAACTGTAAAAATTTCTGCATAGCTTACTAAAGAATTCTAGTCTCCAAAGTGCCAAGCCTCATCTCCTGCCCTAGAGGCAACACTTACAGTTATAAGCTATCTCATTTAGAATTTGCCCCCAGATTTTTAAATACCTTGTGTGTATATATACATATGTATATATATTACCTCCATCATAGTTTGGCCCCAGGTAATGGTGTGATCACTCATCTAGAGCCAGACATCCTGGAATGTGAAGTCAAGTGGGCCTTAGAAAGCATCACCATGAACAAAGCTAGTGGAGGTGATGGAATTCCAGTTGAGCTAATTCAAATCCTGAAAGATGATGCTGTGAAAGTGCTGCACTCAATATGCCAGCAAATTTGGAAAACTCAGCAGTGGCCACAGGACTGGAAAAGGTCAGTTTTCATTCCAATCCCAAAGAAAGGC